>NW_017306664.1:1021122-1079560 GCF_000935625.1 Nanorana parkeri
CCACTGTACCCGGTGCGGGCCAGGACCGGCACAGTGGCTCTGTCACCGGAGTTCAGAGAAGTTTAGTATACAATCTCCCTCCGATTTCCGAATGCAGGAAGTGATGTATATTACATGACTTCCACATACAGCTGTCATTCTCCAGCTTCTGTAGCTGGATAGAAGCTGGGGGAGCAGATCTCTGCTTCATTGGCTTTTCTGGGGGTCCCTAGGTGACATTAGGGGTCTCCATAAAGAGGATCTGTCATGTAAATTGGCTATCACATAGGGGGATTCTTAGCCCCCCATGTGATAACAATAAAGTTAAGTGTAAAAAAAGTTTAAAAGAAATTAAAGAATTACCAAAAAATTAAAGTCACATATAAAAAGAAAATAAACACATAAAAATAAAAGTCCCCCACCTCTACATACAATGCAAACATGCGTTGGTGCACCTACGTGCAGAGATGACGATTGCGCCCATTGTGCTGCACATGTTACATGTCACTGTGAACGTTGGATTGTGAGCAATAGTGTTAGGACCATCAATCACTGATAACACGAACTGGATGAGCGGTAAAAGCTTTTAAAGTGTCGCCTATGGCCAATTTTGGATGTGGTAGTTCTTTGCCATTTTGCGGGCACGCACAATTTTCAGGCATGACATGTTTGTTGTCTGTTTACCGGATGTGACCACGTCTTTTATATTTTAAAAAAAATTTGGGGTGATAACAAATGTTTCATAACATAACATAGGTTTTTTTTCAAAATGTTCGGTACTTTTTTGTTATATAGTAAAAAAATAAAAACCCCAGTGGTGATTAAATACCACCAAAAAAAAAAGCTCTATCTGTCCCCCAAAAAAATGTTATAAAATTAATTTCAGTACAGCGTTGCATGATGGAATACATTTCAGTCAAAGTACCGCAGCGCTGAATACTGAAAAATGGTCTGGACAGGAAGGGGTTTAACACCCTGGTCTTCAAGCGGTTAAATACCCTGACCATTTATTTTGCTATGTCCCACTGGCATGATTTCACTTAACTTTTTGTCCTGGATATGACACAGAGAGGAAATATTTCTGAAAGGAAGAGAATTCCCTTCTTAAACGATCGTCATCTGAACAGGTGTCCCTATTTGAAGATTGCCCCTTTGTTCCTGTTCATGTAACAGCTGTAAAATGTTGTATCTCTTATCATGTTCTGTTTCAGTGATAATGGTGACCAAAATAAATAGAGAAGGTTTACCTTCCCCATCACTATCCAAAACTTGAGAAAAAATGGCTATACACACACTTTAACAAAGTATACCTATCAATATAAATGTCAGAAAAGCCCACTATTATACCACCAAACACAGCAGGAGTCTGTAAAATTTGACATCAGAGTAATAAGAGACAAAAAACTGTAGACTGGTTCAAAATGATATATAAAAAGATAAGCCTCTTTCCTGTGTAAATATTTCAATGAACTCAACTCAATTAATTAGGGAAAATGAGCACTGTGAGCTGTTTCTTTAAATGAATCCCTTGTCATCAAGCTTCAAACATATTTTCAGACACCTATCTTCCTTTTAAATCTCAATGATCGGACTTCTTTGTTCTTTCTCATTGTTACTGTACAGTGGCATTAATAATGTATGCCTCTTTATAAGATCTTAATGGCACACAGTGCTATTCATAGTTTTCAAAATAAGTTATCACTTTTTTTTAAAGCTATTAGGACTCTATGTATAGGTACATATCATTTCAGACCTAAGAGGCCAACAGTACATTAAGGTGTAAGTGACAGCGCTCTAGAGCTGACACTTCATATAATGTTACCTTAGAGGATAGCAGAGTGTACTTCTGATTTCATGCAGCTGTCATTCTGTCTGGTGCATCAATTTTTACACTCTTCCAATATATTTGTAAATCTTCACTGCTTCCAATACGGTAACCATACTACCATAACCGTAAATATCATACTTAAACTGGCAATTTAAAAAAACAGACAGGGGAAATCTGTGGGGTCTATTCACAAAGCTGCCAAGGGCAGCCGAGTGAATGACCGATCTGAAGTGAAGAGAGCCGAACACTGTTTGGCTATTCACTTCAGGCTGGTATGGCTAATTTCAGCCGTACATCAGCTCACATCAGCCGTACATCGGCTTGCTTCGTGTGGCTTCGGGTCGGCCGAACATGCTCAGCATGTTCAGCCGACCCGAAGTGCAGAAGGAGTTCGACTCAGCCGATCCAACATCTGGATCGGCTGAGCCGAACCTCCGGCAGGCTACTCACTGCTCTTCGGGCTATTCTTAAAGATCCCGAACAGCAGTGAGTGAATAGCCGAATTCGGCATTCGGCTCGGCTGTTCTGCTCGGTCCCTCAGAGGTACCGAGCAGAACAGAAAAAGAGTTAAACAAGTAAATAGCAAACGATTGTGTGGAGCTAGCAGTGACAGCTATCTCTGCCCAATAGTTTCCTATTGTCCGGCGGCTCTGCTGCTGTCAAAAAAACCGAAGAAAAAAAACCTCTCCCGGGCGCTCTGGGAGCCTCCCGATCCCGGCCGCCCAGGAGAGAAGCACTGATGTGTCTTTTTGTTTCTCTACATCGATCGTGTCAGAATAAAGAAAAAGAAAGACACAGCAGTGTTTCTCTCCTTGCGGCCGGGAGCAGGAGACTCCCGGGGCGCCAGGGAGAGTTAGCTGTTTGGAGCTCAATGTCCCTGGTTAGCAGGTAACCAGGGACACTGATCTCACTCCAAGTGGCCGGAGCCAGCCGTAAGATCACGGCTGGCTCCGCCCAGCTGTCAGAAGCAGGCTGTCGGCCGGCCAATGGCCGGCCGCTCGGCCAGCTTCGGCTTTCAGCACGGCTCAGCAGAGCCGATGCATATGCGTTCAGCTCGGCTGAGCCGCTCGGCCATGATCGGGAGCTGTACGGGCTATTGTGAATAGCCCGTACAGCACCCCTTCGGTTCTACTGAACCGAAGGGGTCCTGGGGTTGAAGCTAGCCAAAGGATCGGCCGAAGCTACGGCCAGATCCTTCGGCAGCTTTGTGAATAGACCCCTGTGTCTTCAAATGAACCTGTTGTTTGAAGTAGATCCATTGCTTTCCATTAGAAACAAAAATAATACTTAACTATAGGTGGATCCCCACTTGCAGTTTTCTCTAAGGGGTCTATTCACTAAGCTGCCGTAGGCAGCCGAGTGAATGACCGACCTAAAGCGAAGTGAGCCGAACGCTGTTCGGCTATTCAGTTCAGGCTGGTACGGCTGATTCCAGCCGTACAGCGGGTGGCTTCGGGTCGGCCGAATATGTGCAGCATGTTCGGCCGACCCGAAGTGCAGAAGGAGTTCGACTCAGCCGATCCAACATCTGGATCAGCTAAGCCGAACCTCCGGCAGGCTACTCGCTGCTGTTCGGTCTATTCTTATAGATGTCGAAAAACAGTGAGTGAATAGTCGAATGCTGCTGAGCGACTCTGTGGGACCGAGCAGAACAGAAAAATTGTTAAAAAAGTAGAAAAAAATAAATATAAAACGATTGTGCGGAGCTAGCAGTGACAGCTAGCTCCACCCAACTGTTTTCTATTGTCCAGGGGTTCTGCTGCCGAAAAAAAACCTCTCCCGGGCGCTCCGGGAGTCTCCCACTCCTGGTCGCCAAGGTGAGAAACACTGCTTTTTCTCTTTTTTTTTTTAACTTTATTGTGGCATGGAGCTGTGTCAGAATAGGAAAAAAAAGAAAATGTGGCCATAGGAATGCATTGCTAGATTCCAATTGGCTATTTCAATTTGCAATAGCCAATAGCAAACTAGCTATTGTTCCCGCGGGTGCAATGCTAGTTTGCTACTGGCTATTGCAAATTGAAATAGCCAATAGGAATGTGGCAATGCATTCCTATGGCCAAAATTGTTGGTTTTTTTTTTCTATTCTGACACTCAGTTGTGCTTTAAACAGAATTTACCGATACAGCTTGTTAATCCTGCCTAAAGGGAATGCACAATCTTTTTATGCATTTTTAGATATGAATGTAACCTTTTCAATGTGCGTTTATGTTTTAAAAAGATTGATTGTATGTATAATTTGATAACATATGTGTACACAGGGGCTGTTCTTTCAGCTCATTATATATACAGACTTTGCATTTTGCTTTGCAGTGCTGCACAATGGTTGTATTTGACTACTGCGTTTCTACAATGCAAAACTGTAAGCCAACCAGCTAATTGATTTAAAAAAAAAATACACCCCCTGTGTGACTGATCCCTTATCTTAACAGATTTTGCATGCAAAGCTAAGAAGTTAATATATTAATTTTACCAAAAACCCAACCCTATCTTCATTAAGTTGCCCTGGACTCAATGAGAATGTTGCTGACAATGGCATCATGCCATTACATGGTGCCATTGCCTTTAGCATTCAGGACCTGCCCACTGCCAAAGGAAAAGAGAAGAAAGAGGATCCAAAATGTGATGTGATTGCTTGAAAAAAGATATGTAAAATATTTTTTTTATTGAAGGTGGCGGGGGGTGGTACTCTAAGGGGAGCCTACCAGAATATGGAGAGAACAAGATGAGAATGGGGCAGGAAAATGTGCTGATGGAAAATATAATGTCAAAGAGTCCCCTTCTTTCATTAATTAAACTGCAAGATAAGGCACATTTGCATTAGGGGTTCCAAACCAGTGGGTCATAGTGGTTTTCTGCACTTCAAGGGCTTCCATATCAGTAGTCTATGGGTGGCAAAAACAGGTGGTTGATCTGTGTTTTTACTGCCACACAATTACCCACAATTTTACATAGAGGCCAGTTAGGGTAGTATGCATAGCCGTGGCTGCATTGCTTTGCGGCAAACGTTTTACAGCATGCCATGTTTGACAGGCGGTGCCACTTGCCAAAGGCATCCACTGAAGTCAATGGGACCATGCTGCAAATGCTTGTCATGCGATTATGCTCCTGTATCTTAATGCAAGATCTATAATAGGATTGAAAAGAAAAACCAAAACAGAAATTCAGGAGATGGAAATATCCCTCCCTAACTCTCATGATATAGTCCTAAAGTGCCCCTGAAACGTGATCCAATATGGAAGGCTTTTCAGAGGTGTGTGTAAACCTGTCACCTGTGTAAATGAGGTTTTACTTAATAATTAAATTTAATTTCATCAGACGGTTTTTGGCCCCCTGAAAACTAAAATTCTGGGTTCCAGTAAACATTGCTACAATAAAACCCTGGAGTGTTAAGTCAAAGGTTTAGTCATCAATGTCTTGCACATGTTCTTGTTTCCAATGGACTTTCCGCCTCATTGTCATATACTGAGATGTAAAATGCACAAAGAAATACATGTAAATGCAAAGGACAAAACACTGCATAAACCTACGTTAACGCTGTTAAATCGCCCCAAAAGGGACACCTGCCGTCTGAAAGAATAGACTTGATTTTCTGTGACACAGTTCTTTTTTTTTTCTTAGTAATGTTCTTAAAATAACATGGCATGGGTTACCACAAGTAGAACTACAAAAGGTTCCATTCAATAGAAAAAAGACATCCCGTCCCTAAACTAGACAAGACTGACTAACAAAAGCCTATTCACTGGCAGCCTAAAGTATCACCTTGTGCTTGTGTGTGGGTCCTGCTGGAGACGCACAAATTCCTAATCTGTTGTTATTAGCAATAAATGCTCTTACCAGGAGCATGAGCAAATGCAGAAACTAAATGCATCTCCTTAAATGTAAAGGTTTGAACGTTTTGTGTTTGAACAACTATGGCTCAAATTAGAAAGCATGGCTGGCCATGTGAAGGCATGTATAACATACTGTACACAGCCTGGATTATTATAATCAACTGGTGGACATAATCAGGCCACCTATAGTCAGTGATGAAAAGCAAATAACAAGTAGGCTGTACAAACATCTTTTTATGACATATTAGAGCTTAAACAACCAACCATTAAAAGGCAGGTTTTGTGATGGGGCATACATGTAAAATGTAAAGTAACATGTATTGTTTCAGAATGTTTTTAATCCACCTCTATATATATGCTCCTTACAGTTTGCAATCACTAGATGGGTGCTAGCAGTTTATGACAGTTGATGCAATCTATATGCCAGTAATTTTGTTAAAGAGTCATTAGCACTCTTTTCTTTCCTTATTATGCTTTTACTGTCATGCTAACACCATCACCAATATTCTCCTAAAATTGGTACAGCCCACTGGTATCCTTCCTTTACACTTTCCTGTCTTCGTGGCTGGATGCTTGGAAGGTTGTCTAGATGCTGAGAGAGCAGGTTAATAAGTGAGCAGGGTAGTAAGTGAATCTTCCCTGTCCATCTGGGTTATATTGTCTGGTCAAGGGGATGTTGACAGAATGTCTTTGCAGAACAATGTTTGCCTAATCAAAGAGAAGCAAATATGTTAGGCCCGAAGTATCCAAACATTTCCACTATTCTATTGCTGGGACTGATTAGTCAGAGGTTGTGATGTTATCCCAATGTAAATTAAACTAACCAGACCATGCAACAATATTCTTAGGTTTATGAGCACCTTTAGCCCTTTTCATTTTGAAGTCTTATAAAGCTAGGTGATAACATTTCCTAACAACTTCAGGTGGAAGAATGAGATGACTTTCTCTGTTTCTCTGTTAGTACGAAAGCAGAATGTGTATCTATATTTTCCTAGCCTACATGGCAAAAAACAGCCATTCAGAAGAAAATATGAGTTTTCTACATGTATGGGTCTTATCACGCAAAGTAAGAGCTACCACAGAAAGCCCTGATCCCACAATGCTCGCTCTTGACTCTTCCACATCCTTTTTCAATTTTATGATGGTAGATGGTAATGGAAGAAACACAAGTTCCAAGTATTTAAGCTTGCATGACCTCATTTGAGTTTAAAAATATTTTGGACACTAATCGACATGCAGTATAAAGGACCTCATACATTTACCTTTCATGTAAAAATGCAGCAGCAGGTTGTATATTTTCTCAAGACATTTCATTGACAGCATGTCGGTGTGAACGAAATGTATTTATAACAATGGAGTTTGAAGAATATATGCATTTGCCTCCTCTTGAGAATTCAAAAAAAATTATGAAAGTGCTCCCGATGTGAAGCAGGTGAGACAGCAATAATGATGTAGAGTAGAGCTGATGGGAAAAGAGTGGGTGCAACAAAAAGAACACAAGAGAGAACCGTGATATGAGAGTTGCTATCTTGTCTCTAGCTGTTGTCACTACCTCCACTTTTTTCTCCTTAGCTCAATTTCTTCCTTTATCAGGTTCTCAAATCAAAAGTGCCTGTCACACTAAAAAGCATCGCCATGATTTCTTGTTATCTTATTTCTACCTTTATTCTCTAACTCTGATTTTTTCTCTCCAGCTCCCTCTTTCTTGTAATCAGTTTTTTACAAACCCAGTGCCAGTCACATTTAACTCTTCTTCAACCTGTACTAGAAGTACTATCATGCTTTCTTGCACTAACAAAGAGATGGGGCCCAATGGGATAAAAAGACGAGCCTTAAATTTACACATATGCTTCTTCAGTTACCAGCAAAGATGATGTGCAAAATGCCACAGAGCAACCACTTGGATTTTACATTAGTTCTGTCACCTGATTTCTGATTAGCTGTTCTGGATTATTGCACACAAATGCATTTATTGTTCTTGGGGGTCTATTTATAAACAATTTGCCAAGCCATTGACCTTGAGAATCTCTGTGAACATTTGTTCCATGTGAATAGATGCACAAAACAAATGTTCTCGTTATATTTTCTTTGGAATGTATTTTTGAATGTCATCCTGTAATACCTCATTATGGCTACTAGAAGGAGCTGAGGACCATAGGAGATAAATATTTATTTTCCTTTATTTGCAGAGATTTGCAGGGGCAATGGCTTTGATGAAGGGGACCCTGTGTGGCCCCGAAAGCGCTTGCCAATGAGAGACAGCATTTGTCAATAAATGAGCATTTAATTGCTGTTATCACCTTTTGGAATGCTGGTGACATCTTCCTTTTTGTTTATAAATAGACCACCTTAGTGACATCTTACTGCATAAGTCTGTAAATCCATTTTGTAAATGAAAACAAGATAACAAAGTATCTACTTTTTCCACACATCTCCACTGCGAAAATAGGGTAACTAGGGAGTAAAAAGTTTACTTTTATTAAAGTGTAAACCCTCCAACAACTTTTTTTTAGTTTTGGATAAAGTAGAGAAGGATTATTACTGTGTTCAGGGGCACTTAGATTTCCCTTAACTTACTGTCCTGGGGAAAGACAGGAAGTGAGGAGTAATCTGCAAAGCCACACATACAGCAATACAATGCTGACAAGGGGGTCTAACCTTCCCGTATTCTACTAAAGAAAACATATATTTCTGTCTGTGTTCCTGTTGCACATTTTTGCACACTTTCTGCCAGGTGAAAACATGGTCACTGTAAGTTAAAAAGGTTAAATCTCTATATTGGACCCCCAGATACCAGTAACACCTCACCAGGGGCTCTAATCCTAAAACAAAGAAAACATTTTGGCTGGGTATGCCCTTGGAAAGTCTTTCCCCACTGTATTAAAATAAACAAAAAAAATGTCAACAAAGGATTCATGCTTAACAAATACAGGTGTGCACAGCACTTAGAGCATAGCAGTTCCTTTGCAGCGCAGTCCCTGCTTTGGGAATGCATCTATTGACTCATTTGTTAGGGATAATTTCCCTTGCTGCATTTTTGGAAAGCACATGCCTCTTCCTTTTGGTTTGTATGCATTCAGCTCATAGCTTTCAAGCGTTTAAATGCTGGGTTACTGAAACAATGAAGTACAGGGTTTAACCCCTTCATGACTGAGCTAGTTTTTAGTTTCTGTTCCTAAATGACTGACACACTTTTTACATTTTTGCTGTGTGATTCTTCCACAGCAGCAAGTTTTGATTATTATTATTATTTTTAGAATTTTTTATGAGAATCAGCAGTTACCAGCATTACAGAGGCTAATACAACTCGGCACGTACAGTGTACGTGGCCAGTCATATAGCCACTTTGTGATGGGACGTACACTGTACGTCTCCCGTCACGAAGGGGTTAATGAAAACCGGAGGAAGAAGAAGCTGGATTTTGCTAAACTGCATGCCACTGAAATGCATGGATGTAACTATACTACTGAATAAAATGATAAATACTTTTTCTGGCAGTATCCGTGCAGTTTGATTTCTTTCTGAAATACATTCTAGAATAGAAATTGTCCCACTAAAAACTTTTTTGCTTTCAAAGGCCCAGCAGAAAAAAATGCATACAGACTTGAAAAAAAATGCATAAAATATCAGTGGAAATGGCCCTCAAGGTTTACCTGATGCCAGGCTATGGGCACTGAAATATTTACATATTCTTTAAAAGTAGTAAATTAGCTTTAGAACAAACATTAATTTAACTCTGTAGGTGGAGTAATTTATTCTCAAAATTTATAGCAAAAACACTGATTTTTTTTCCATGCAAACTGTATTCACCATGCTCCTTCCTTACTACCCAGAAGTAACTTAGCAGCTAAGCTCATCCTGCCCATACAAGTGACTAGACAGCCTTCCAGCCTTTTCATCTCTAATACAAACAGAGAGCAGGCACACTGGAAAGGGGAAAGTAAGGTGAGCAGCTGAGCTGCTGAAAGAAGTATCTTGAATTAGTTGAGTGCTTTTGTTGTGACTTTAAGAAAGATATGCTTCACAGCGTCTGCAGCTACACAGGCCACAGGTTCACTTTAACACTTTACCACGCTGACTCTGTCAACATTTTTTTTTAAATGCAGCATTTTCCATTTGTATAAAGTAGTTTCATTGATTTGCAAAGTGCCTTTGAATTTTCTAGAAATGTTGATGTTCCAGGAACAGCCAATTCCCTAGCAGAGTTCTACCACCTTGCACATCATAGCTTTCTCCTCTTCTGGGAGTGTCTGGATACACAGGCCCAGCTCTTCCACCCCTCCCTTCACCTTCCTATATAAGCTTTAATATAGTGAAGTGAATATAGTGAAGGGGAATATTATTGTGTCATTTGAGTGACAGATTTGAGTCTGATGGGACTACTGACATCCCATCCAAGATGGTGGCTTTTAGCAGCAGTCTCAGGGGTTTTGAATGTCTACACAAGTTTGGCTTTTACAGGTACATAGCTGCATAACATACAGTATATTAAATGCACATATAATCTAATGGGAAGGTATTTGTTGAAATGAATGGGGTCTCTTTAAGGTGCCCATAGATTTTAGGGAGTGGCCATCTTAGCCAAGCTGTGATGCCTGTCTTTATGCAAGGGAGAGGGAGCAATAGAAGTCTGGTGGTGGTGGTGATGGGGTAATCAGATTAAGTTTTTGGACCTATCTAATTGATTATTTCCTCTAAAATGGGTTACAAAACAAGTTGTTTAAAAGACTGCCATCTCTTATCTATGGAAACCTTAAAAAACACGTGAAATTTAGATTTACTGTTGATAGTTCAACTTCCTTTTACTTTAAAAAAAAAAAACTATAGGCATTCTAAATAGATTTTTCTCTAGTATTCAGATGAAAGTATTTTCTGTGCCTTTTCCTTTTTTCAAATTCATTCTTCTTTTTCTCACACATTCGGAAAACTGCTAATTGAGTTTGAAAATGTTTGTCAAGATGATATTTAATTTATCAAGGCCTGAGATGCATAAGAGAAAGGGGACATTGTTAATTAGTATTCTACCTGGTAGTGACAAAATCAATGAGAACTGAAGTAATTAGAAACACTTTTTTATTGCACTAGCAGTCAATTATAGTAATTGAGTTCAGAGGTTACTCGGTCATTCAGTCAAGTCTGAAATAATACTGACCAGTTCAATGGAAATCTTAATTCAAATAAAAATACATATGGGGAAAAGCTATGGACATTTTTCTGTGTTTGGTTGGACACATTCTCTACCTCACAACCTGAGGCATGTTACTAAAGGTCCTTCTTAATTATCGACCCTTCTTTCATGTGTGGTATTTTCTGAAGTTATTTGCCCTCCCTACCCCCAGGCGAGGGGAAAGCAATCCCTATTGTAACCCATTGTAACCTATGGTGAACTGAGGTAGAATGTATCCACTTAACAGAAGAAAAAGGGCCAGATTTTTAATTAAAATACATCTGTAACTAAAACGTTTTTTAGTCTATGATGTAGCATGGAAGAATAGTACGAACCTTTGTCAACTTTGTATGGTTTTCAGTGCCCCTGTTTGAGAGATTTCTACCTAAATTCCATTTAAAAAGTAATTAAAGAAACACTGCCCATTTCCTGTCTATTTGATGGGCGTTCGGCACAATAAGAAATCCCCCCGAAGAACTCAGGTAGCAAACCAAAATTCTAGCAGAGCGAATAAGTTTTAGATCCTCAGTGGTTATTTAATTGTTGTCTGTGCCCCCATAGGGGGTATTTCCCCTATTTCCTGTCCTTTTAAAAGGTGTTAGAACAGGAAAAGAAGATACATTTCCTCTATAGAGACCCAAACAGCATATAACATCTATTAGAAAAATATGCTCAGCAAGGACACAGACAGCATTGAAAGCCTGACAGAAATTCTAATCTTTATCAATGCTATAACACATAGGCTTGAGTTTGGTCAGTGTATTAAAAAGTCCAAACAGAGTGTAGATAGATAGAGTGTAGAAAGGTCAAAACCCACACTGGGTTTTCATTGCTATCTGGGGCTCCATTAGAGAGGTTTTCCCACTTACATTTGCTGACAGCATCAAGAGCAACACAGACAGAAATAAAAAGTTGTGTTTTTTTGTGTGTGTGGAGAGTGGAGGAAGGCTAGAACTCCAGTGAGATTGTAATTTCGATGTCTCCCTGTTGCAGATTTTCCCTCACTTTCTTCCTAACAAAACCATTGTCTCTGTGAAAAGAAGTGAAAATCTCTCTACCCAGCATAAGTTCTTATTCTTTCCCACTCTATATAAAACAGAATAAAGAAATGTTTGGCTTGACATGCAATTCCCATTGTCTGACACAACCCTGGTTCACTACAATTTTTTTTTCCATTTCATCTTTCATTGACAGTTACTTTAATATCAGGAACCCTGGTAGAAACAGAGGTAATTTAATGGTCTTCACTACGCAGACTTACACTATATTACCAAAAGTATTGGGGTGCCTGCCTTTACACGCATATGAACTTTAATGGCATCCCAGTCTTAGTCCATAGAGTTCAATATTAAGTTGACCCACCCTTTGCAGCTATAACAGCTTCAACTCTTCTGGGAAGGCTGTCCACAAGGTTTAGGAGTGTGTCTATGGGAATGTTTGACCATTCTTCCAGAAGCGCATTTGTGAGGTCAGGTACTGATGTTGGACGAGAGGGCCTGGCTCGCAGTCTCCACTCTAATTCATCCCAAAGGTATTCTATCGGGTTGAGGTCAGGACTCTGTGCAGGCCAGTCAAGTTCCTCCACCCCAAACTTGCTCATCCATGTCTATATGGACCTTGCTTTGTGCACTGGTGCCCAGTCATGTTGGAACAGGAAGAGGCCATCCCCAAACTGTTTCCACAAAGTTGGGAGCATGAAATTGTCCAAAATGTCTTGGTATGCTGATGCCTTAAGAGTTCCCTTCACTGGAACAAAGGGGCCAAGACCAACCTCTGAAAAACAACCCCACACCATAATCCCCCCTCCACCAAACTTGACACTTGGCACAATGCAGTCAGGCAAGTACCGTTCTCCTGGCAACCGCCAAACCCAGACACGTCCATCGGATTGCCAGACAAAGAAGCGTGATTTGTCACTCCAGAGAACACGTCTCCACTTGTCTATAGTCCAGTGGCGGTGTGCTCTACACCACTGCCTCCGACCCTTTGCATTACACTTGGTGATGTAAGGCTTAGATGCAGCTGCTCGGCCATGGAAACCCATAACATGAAGCTCTCTACGCACTGTTGTTGTGCCAATCTGAAGGCCGCACAAAGTGTGGAGGTCTGTAGCTATTGACTCTGCAGACAGTTGGCAACTTATGCACACTGTGCACTTCAGCATGTGCTGACCCCGCACCAGGAGCGGACTGACCATTCGGGCAGTTGGGCTCTGCCCGAGGGACTGCTCCCCATTACAGTTTACCTTTACCTTCACACTGCGCACAGCCTGCTGGGATCAGTAGTCTTTCTAGCATTCCGGGCCGGGGTGAAGGGAGTGAGATTGGCAGAGTGATGGCAGGACGGGGACACAGATCCGGGCCACTGAGAGGAAGTTGCGGAGTGGTGGTGGGGAGCCCAGTATAGCACGCACACAAACCGCTACTGCCAGCGCAGAGATGGGGGGCCCACTGGCCGCCGGATTCTAAGAAGGGAGCCGGAGGAGCTGCAGGCAGCCAGGTACGTGATGCTGCAGCCTGGGGCCTCTGTATAAAGTACTGCTGGTGGTTGTAGTCCTCTATGGCAGGTGCCATTCTGCATTGCAGCAATGCATAATAGAACCCTCTATAGAGAACTACAAATACCAGCAGTACTTTATACAGTAATGCTATTGCTGTTTAAAGTATTGCTGGTATTTGTAGTCATCTATAGCAGGTGCTATTCTGCATTGCAGCAATGCAGAATGAAACCCTCTATGGGGGACTACCGTACAAATACCAGCAGTACTTTATACAGTAATGCTATTGCTGTTTAAAGTATTGCTGGTATTTGTAGTCATCTATAGCAGGTGCTATTCTGCATTGCAGCAATGCAGAATGAAACCCTCTATGGGGGACTACCGTACAAATACCAGCAGTACTTTATACAGGAATGCTATTATTGTTTCAAGTATTGCTGGTACTTGTAGTCCTCTATAGCAGGTGCCATTCTGTATTGCAGCAATGAATAATAGCAGCCTCTATAGACAACTACAAATACCAGCAGTATTTTATACAGTACTGCTATTGGTGTTTAAATTATTGCTGGCATGTGTAGTCCTCTCTAGCTTATGCCATTCTGCATTGCAGTAAAAAAAGATGCACCTATACCACACAGCTCCTCCTCCTACCCAACCCTGGTGAGACCCACACCCAACCCTGATGAGACCCACACCCAACCCTGGTGAGACAAGCACGCAGCCATGGTGAGACAAGCATGCAGCCCTGGTGAGACAAGCATGCAGCCCTGGTGAGACCCGAATGCAGCCATGGTGAGACCTGAACACAACCATGGTGAGACCTTCACAGCCCTGGTCACACCACTGACCTCTGCACTCTGTACACCACTGACCTCTGCACTCTGTGTTGCAACTTACCTCTGCACTCTGCATCACGCCGCTGACTTCTGCACTCTGCGTCACCCCACTGACCAATGTATTATTTAAAATTGATTCTGCTGCATTAGGTCCTGTGCAGCAGCCATCTGGGGAACCACACGGTGCCCGCTTACAGGGCTTCTGCTGCCTGCACATCTTCCCCTCCTGAGATCTTATGCAACCCTCCAGGGACCCTCCACACCCCTCCTGAAACCCTCTGCCCAAGACATCAGGCCTGCACCTTGGAGCTGAGCGCCAGCACAGAGTATGTACCAAATTCATATACTATTATTCTGCATTGCTGTATAATGTATAGCTAGGATTTGTAGACTGCTATAGCTGATGGTATTCTGCATTAGAGTGTAAGCTCCTCTGTTCAGATACTATTTTGACTGGCTCAGTGTTCTCTGTTCAGCACTATGGTATATGTCAGAGCGATATAATTGTATAAAAATAAAAGTGTGTGACTGTGGGGAGGTGTTTGGGGGGCCAGTGAGATCTGGACCCATCACCCCCCCCTTCCCCCTTGGGAGTGGGAAGGGGCCGAGAAAAAATTTGCACAAGAGTCCTTTGTTCCTTAGGTCCACCACTATGAACTGGAGGCAGTGGAGATGTAACAAGTGGTTGGGGGGAGTGTGCCGTAATGTAGCCACCGCTCCAAGCTCACTCCCATGATGGACAACAATCTCTCTTTCTATTAAAGTTATAGTCTATCACAGGACGAACTCACACACACAGGGAACATGGGGAACCAACGTAGCCACCCTCCAGAAGGAAGGACAGTGTCAGCACCAATTCAGCGATTATTTGAGGATCTACAGCTGAGTGATATGCAAATAAGATACGTTTTGGTCAATAGTTGAGGTACTTGAATGTATTTTTAAGGTTTATCTCCCGAGTTTAGTCTTGCTTTAATGCAGATATGCTGACTGGTCATTCAGATGTAGGGCAAAAATCCTTGTGAAGTGCCTGTTTAATGGTTCTGGTCTGTTATCTGCAGTGCATGGGTTGTGGTCTAAGGTCTAAGGTCAGGTTCCCCTGTCAATTCTCCTCCTACTAGTTCTCTGGAAATGTACTCAGGATAATTGGCAGAACTGAAGAATCTAGGTCAAAATAGCTCACTTTCAAAATCGCCTATATTGGTTTAGATTTTAAAATTCACCTACCAATTCCCCTGCAATTAAGTTCATTTTTAGTGAATAGACCTGCTATTTTGAAAATATTGTGGAGAACTAATTCTGTAATACAACAATGTATATGTGGGTGGAGCTTGTGGGTGGGGCTTGTATATGGGCGGAGCACAATAGGGGCCCCATAATATTATATTGTCCGGGGGCCCCATGTGTTGTCAGTCAGACCCTTCCCCACACTGTCATTTTACGTGGCCTACCACTTTGTGGCTGAGTTGCTGTTGTTCCCAGTTGCTTCCACTTTTTTATAATACTACTAACAGTTGACCGCTGAATTTATAGTAGCAAGGAAATTTCATGGAACACCTGAATCCAATGATTTGGAGGGGTGTCTCAATACTTTTGGTAATATAGTGTATATCTCATCTGGACTTAAGTGAACTAAGGGGGGGATAATAATCTTAGACTGAACAAACAATATATAATATAATACTAAATCTGCTCACTAATTGATACTAACACACCAGGTGAGTCCAATAATATTTCAAGATTTTTCTTAAATAATGCTAATGGTAATAATAATCCCTATCTTTATTTAAGCTTTGAATTCTTAAGCTGGTCATACACCAGTATAATTATGTTTGAAAACATTTGTTTTTGGAACATTCAGTTAATTTTCTAATGGTCAATGGGACCGAATTGACTACTGTTTTTCGACAGCAGTGTTAAAAGAAATGGAAGTAACAGTATGGAAAATTCTTCTTGAACAACAAAATTCTAACAGAGAAGGTGTTTTTTGTTCAGTAAACAGAATGTTAAGATCAAATGAAATTTCAAACAACATTTGTCTAGTCTCTGATGGCATTATCAAATGTTCTGATGAGATTTTTCACATGAACGTTCATATGAAAATCTACCAGTGTAAGTCCAGCTTTAGTGAATTTAGCCAAATGTGTTTTATAGCCTACCTCTTCATTCCATGTCAATACTACAGTGTCCTTTTATACAAAGGTGGATGTGAGTCTAGTGACTGACAGGTATAGCCAAAAAAAATCTAAAAATGTACACTGACAGGTGGTACTAGCTAGACAAGAGATAAAAAAGTGAACAAAACAGGGAGGGAAAGGTAGAGTGCTGTCAAAAAAATGTTAAAAAGAAAAATAGGAAGTACATTTTTAGAGGGAGAAATTTAAGGACATGGTGCTAGCCTGGTAGGTGAGAAAAAGGGAGAGGGAGAGGGAGAGAGAGAGAGGGAGAGAGAGAGAGAGAGAGAGAGAGAGAGAGAGAGAGAGAGAGAGAAATAAATAAAAAGGTTATAATGGCCACCGGAAAATAGAATGAGTGTATTATTACAATATTTGAGTGGGTAGAGGCATTTCAGAGAGGATGTAAGATACAGTGATACAGAGGAGAGAAGAAGATGCTAGTTCATAACCTACAATTACTCAAACACATTGCTAGTTGTGTGAACAATGCTCCCAATATGACAGAAGCACATTTTATGCAGTGATAAGTGAATTATTGTTCAGCTTTAAATAGCTACAAAACCTTGGCAGTGATTGCCATTATCATTGCATTATCAATGTAGTGTTCTATAATGGATCTCGCCACAGATCTTGCTGCATTATGCGGAGGAATCTTGTGTGAGCTGATCTTTCTGATTTTTTTCTTCTCTCTCTCTTCTCTGCTCAGTAGCTCCCTTTCTCTCCAGTGTAAAGGTTTGTTGTCCCTATCCCTGTCTTCCTCCCTCCCCTTCTTTGTATCTGTCCCTCTCTTGCTCTCTCTCCCTCGTTCTCTAAATTTAGCCCACCTTTTGTTATCTCTGCTCTCTTTCTGTTTATCCCGTCTCTCCATTTCTCACACCCCCATCTTTCTTGTCTCGCATTCTCCCTATGTGCTCGATGCCACTACTACTGCATAATGCATTTCTCTATGTAACAACATCTTCCCAGCACCTTGTATGCTGCGTCTGCCATAATCCTGGACAAACAACTCACTTGTCCAAAATCTGGCCATATGTGTTCACAGGACCTTCAAAACCCTTAATGACTCTGACTCCAAACCACTAAGCCTCACATAAAATCACTTGAAGTTGACATGTTTGTTGCTTGGTAATATTATTTTTAGAAATTGTGTGTACCAGTCTCAGAGAAACAGCAAGACTGCCCTCTAATGGAAAGAAAGAGAAGATAGTTTTTTTTGGTCTTTTTTCCCCTATGGCAGTGAATTACTGCATATTTCATTCTGTAAAAGATGTCACCTACCTTTACATTCAGTATAACATTTTATAACACTATAGGAAAAACTGCTGAGTGAGATTTATTTCCTCGAAATGTATTTGTATATATTACCTTCATTATGGTGTAAGCAGGATATGATTTGACACAGTGATCTTGCTAGACAAAGCATGTAGAAGAGCACTGTAGGATATACTATAACATGGGGAAAGTATTTCCAGAACCATGTGAGTTGTCCATTGTCTTTAAAGACAATCGTACTTAGTTAAACAGACTAAGTCACCAGTAAAAAATAAAAATAGAACAACTTGTAAACAAAGATATTTAATACTAACCCTCCAGCAGGTAAGTATTTACTAATAAAATAAATGTGCAGTAACTCAGAACAAACCAACAGATTTAAAGCCAATCAATGGGGAAAGCAATAATTTGTCTTTGCAGTGGGGCTACCCCGGCACTACTGTCCATTTATATCTAGGGAATTGTGTAAAACAGTTTTACCTGTCTGATCCCCGCTCCCCTGGCAGTTGGCACTCACCTCTCACCCCTCTGCTCTGGCTTGTAGGTTGCTCCTGAGCTTCCTCTCATCTAATCTATGGATTCTGCATTGTACATGATAATGTCAGCAGACCTCTGAACACCGGAGCGGAGGAGGGAAAATGCTGCATGTGCTAGTCTTGGAGCAAGTGGGAGCAGGGTTCAGGTAAGTAAAAGTGCTTTACACAGGTCCCCGACACATACATAAGCAGTGAACCCTTGCAGAGCAGAGTTTTCCCCAGAGATGGGCTTTAAGGATAGCAAGAGAAGGAACACATACCTCCCAACTGTCTGAGATTTAGAAAAAAAATATGTAAGAAAATATCATAAAGAGTTAATACTCCAAAAATAATTGGTTTAACCCATAAGTGTTTTTCTCATTATTACATCAGACACAAAAGAGGGACACATGAGGAGGAAAAAGGGACAGAAAGATTTGGTTCCAAAACAGGCACTGTACCTTTAAATGAGGGATGGTTGGGAGCTTTAGGGTGCCCACACACCTTACGATAATCGTACGATAATCGCGGGAAATCCCGCGATCGTACGATTATCGTAAGGTGTGTGGAAGCCGTGCGACCTCTTCTACTGTAAGGTTGCACGACTTTTAACTTACGAACATGTTCGAAAACCCGCCGAGCATCATACGATGTTCGGCAGGTGTGTAGCATGTTCATACGATAAAAGCCGGACGGGCCGGTGTGCGCAATAAACACTGCCCGTTCGGCATTGCGGTCATCGGAAGCCCGCCCCTCAGGGGGGCGCGGCTTTTTCGATCATCGCAAGTACGATCTGCCTGTCCAAGATAGGAAGAGCGTACGTTTTTTTTAATTATCTTACAACCATCGCAAGACAAAAGTCTTGCGATGGTTGTAAGGTGTGTGCCCAGCATTAGAAACCTGAATTAAAGAATCCAGTGATTAGAGACATACAGGGCCTCCCATTACTGACCACTTTCTGAAAATGATAACTAGCTGGCTGACAAACTGATCATATGATTTTAATGGGTTGTTGTTGAGTTACTAAAAAGGCAAATAGGCTGTTAGGAATCTGACAGCCTTTTCCCTAATCAGATCGGCATCTAACAAGTTACACAGCAGGGAAATCCTCCCCTGTCACGGAGCCTCAGCGGTGAGGAGCAAGTGAGGGGCAGGGAGGATCCTCCCTGTCTCCTCCCTTCCTCCTTTACACTAGCTTAGGGAGGGTTGGGGACGGGGCTTCATCCGGTGTGGGAGGAGCTTCGGTTGGCAGGAGTTGGAGCTTCGTCGGGGGTAGGGGGCTTTGGTCGGAGCAAGAGGTACCGCACGTCACTGATGTACAGTTTCCATTGTTTTAAAGGTTGCAGGGGTGTAACAATAGCCATAGCAGCCCAGGCAGCTGCTATGTGTCCTGGGGGGAAAGGGGGCTTTTGACCCTGTACTCCTTATGGCATTTCCAATCAAGAAGAGTTGATATCAGATGTACGGAAAGACACTGTGCAGACAGCTTTCCTGCTACCTGTCCTTGATTTAGATGTAAAGGGTTTGCCATGGGGCCCTATTAAACCTTTGCTATGGGGCCCCATGATATGTAGTTACGCCCCTGAAAGGTTGGCATTAAATTGCAACTGAAGCCAAACTGTTTTTTTTTGTTCCCGATAAAATGGAGAAGGCTTAGAACCCTTGTCATATATGTATTGCTGTCTGTGTCCCAGTTAAGCAGGTTCACTCTCTCTATTTGTCCCAGTGAACATTGTTACTAAAAGGGAAGATGAAAATAAATCCCAAATTTTCATTGTCACCCCATAACAGGAATAGGTGGACAATCTTCCAATGGTAACCCTGCTGACCACCAGGGATTTCTTTCACTTTAGAGAAATTACTTCTCACTTCCTGTAGTGGCTAATGGGCAGGAAAGTAAAGGGAAATCTCCCCAGTGGGGCACAGATGAAATCTCCCCAGTGGGGCACAAAAAAACTGACAGTGGTCCCTTATTATATCCAAAACTAAAAAGCTTTGACTTTATTTTCACGTTATTAGCCAACTGTGTTATGCTGATTGAATAAAACAAAAAACGTTGTATGCTGCAGAGGTAAGAAGCTAATAACGTGTCTACAGATACTAAAATCATGGTGCCTGGAGTTTAGCTTTTTGGACTGCTATGTGCTACAGCAGCATGCACAGCATCGTTGCTCTTTGCATGTCCATACTAAATAATCTAAGTACAGCAAGAAGTAATGAAGGTGTTGCCCTAAACCACTAGACAGCAAGTTTCACTTTTCAGGCTGTACTAAAAGGATGCATTTAAATTCAGTCTGATACTATTTTGTATTAGGAATTAAACCCAGAAAACACTGCCGAAAATATATTCCTATTCTACATGCATATCGTAAATATTTTTATTTAAAATGTGAGATTTTATAAAAAATACAAATCCAGTACAATTTCCGTTTAAACATGTAGGTCTTCAACTAAAATATAAGATAATATATTTTTTTTAATGAAAGGAAACAATAGATGCGAGTTGTTATTTTGTTGGTCTGTCTGCCCTCCGCTGGTCAAATCTTGTACTGCATTTGTACAGTTTAAAAAAATCTGCCACAAAGTAGTTGGTAGATTCCTGTGGAGCTGATAACCAAACTTAATTAAGTAAAGAATATGCTTGAAATAGGACAACATATACTCTGCTTGTAACCTGTCTATTACAAGTAAACAACTGGTACGTTCTCCTTTTCAGACAGAAATATGACACATACAAATGTTGGAAATGAGTGTGCCACCTTGGGAAGAGTTGGCATCCACACTATGACATCTGTAGGACAAGATGACCTGAGA
The DNA here is from genome assembly GCF_000935625.1 of Nanorana parkeri. Classification (NCBI taxonomy): domain Eukaryota; kingdom Metazoa; phylum Chordata; class Amphibia; order Anura; family Dicroglossidae; genus Nanorana; species Nanorana parkeri. The sequence goes on from NW_017306664.1 coordinate 1,042,038, forward strand.
AAGCTGTCAGCTCAAACCATTTTAGAAGGGTATTCAATCTTTTGATGACTTAAATGTATTGGCTTGTGCAATGTTTCTTGCGGCTTGTGCCTTTCCTTCAAGCTTCCTTCTGTGCTTTTTGGCCATGTATTTACATTGTGAAAGCTGCTCTTGTATCCTGTGCCAATATTAATCAAAATACTGCCCAAGCACATTTTTAGGTAGATAAAAAGCACAAAAACACATCAGGAAGAAGGAAATTGACGCATTTTTGAAAATTGTAACACATAGTAAAACAGTACAAAGAACAAAGGGGTCTATTCACGAAGCTGCCGAAGGATCTGGCCATAGCTTTGGCCGATTTTTCTATTCTGACATCGCGGGGATGATTTACTAACCTAGACACACGCACGCACCAGGTGTGTGTGATTTTCACACAGCAAAACTTATTTATCAAAAAGTCTCTAAAAGCATATTTCCACTAATGCCATATATGGAAAAATCATGCACATGATGCATATATAATGCTGCTTCACAGTTTAGACAAAAATGGTTAGCTCATGCATTTACATTCCTGCATTCATCAACGCAAGCAACACAACGTAGAGCTAATTTACACAACATCACCTTGCAATTCATGCTTGGCTTTGCACAACACACCTGCTGGGTGTGTACACACTACAAAGGTGTTTAGATTCCACCCATAGATCATGCTGGGAGGGAACACACTACAGAGGTGTATACATGTTCGTGGTGTGTTTATAAGGTTAGTAAATCAACCCCCTCGTGTCAGAATAAAGAAAAAAAAGACACAGCACTGTTTCTCTCCTTGGCGGCCGGGAGCGGGAGGCTCCCAGAGCGCCCGGGAGAGTTTTTTTTAATTTTTTTTATTTTACAGCAGCAGATAGGAAACTATTGGACAGAGCTAGCTGTGACTGCTAGCGCCGCACAATCGTTTGCTATTTACTTTTTTCACTATTTTTCTGAAACAATCACCTCCATGTGGCAAGTCAGGTTTGTTATCCAATTCAATGCTCTGGATGACTGAAATGCACCTATGGATGCAGCTTCTTGATTTGAGCTCCTAATCCCAAACCCTTCCATATCTCGTCCATAGCCCATCCATCACAGTTTTGGGCTAATAATGAGATAGAGAGGTGGAGCAAAGAGTTCATTACGCTGGGTCTAGAAATGCACAGTGAATTGCCCATGGATTAGGAGCTGCCACCATGGATAATTTACTTATTTACTATGTTGACATGCTTTAAAAGATAAGTGCAGTTATAATTTATAAACGTTAATACATATCCAGTGGACAGTCCGGCAAATCAAGTTAAAAAAGGAGCTAGAAGGCCTCAACAACAAGGAATAATTAGGTTATCTCAACTTTTTAACCTTAGAAAGGTACTTATGATGAGAAATGATTGCTACCTACAAATTAATCAATGGTGACAGTAAGGGTGGTAGCAACTTGATTAATCCTCAATCCCTAAAGAGGACACATGGGCACAATTTAAGGTTAGAGGAAAGAAAGTTTAATCTACAATTGCCGGGGAGGTTCTTTACAGTCAGAGCAACAAAAATGTGGGACTCCCTTCCCCAGGTAGAGGTAACAGCTAGCAGCTTAACATACTATGTACACCCCGGTCCGTACACACGTGAAGCAGCACACTGAGTTGCCAACTTCCTGCACATACTTCCACAAATATCAAACCACCACCCTTTTTTTTTGGGGGGGGGGGGGGTCCCATTATCAACAAGTACTGAGCAAACTGCAGTATAACAACAACCAGGACAAACAACCAGGACAAACAACCAGGAACAATCATCCATTGTTCTGATCTGGTAAACTTCCCATGGATTATTGCACTTCTCATTTTCTCATTGCTCTTGACCCCAACCACAATAAATGAGCTCAACAGAATCTAGCATACTTCCCTGACACTGCAAAACCAAACCACAAAACAGCTTACAGCCTCACCGTTCTTACAATATGTCCTAATTAGCAAGGAGAGTGAAGAGAAATACATGTTATTTTAAAACAGGTGACTTCTCAGTAAAATGTCTAGAGACTTGAGGTAAGCCATGATTAGCATCCTAATTACCTGTCTTGTCACTGGCTCCCCTGGGGGCAAAATAATTTTTCCCTAAGGCATTTTTTACAGCCACTAGTTAACAAAAGAAGACCTGTCTCCTACCGGCCGCGCACGACCCTGTCCTGTAGGAAGATCTGCAAGAGCAGAGCAAGCAAGCGCTGATTATATTATTTTCTATATAGAGAAAGATATGAAACTTTTATCACAAACATACTTCATCCACAGTCAGCTGAGTCAGGGGGAACATATGTCTGGTTTTAGCACTTGACTGATTCATGAGAGAACTGGCAGATATCTCACCACTTATCTATAACAACCCTTATGATTTCTTTTAATACACCTCTGACTTGGTAGTTAAAGCTGCAGCAGTCAATGTAAACAGCATACTTGGCTCTACAAATGATTAAGGTTTACACACACATTGGAACTGTCCCGTCTGCTATATTCCTGCTACGGTCCTGTTTGTTTCTGATCTGTTTCGTTTATTTTGATCATGGTAGGACTAAGTTTTAAGATGTAAGATGTAGAAGAGGTACATTTGACAACTACTATGCTACAGTATATTTGAAAACCTGAGTGACACCATACTCTCCCATAGTCCTAGCAGACCTGATATTGGTATGTGAAGGAATGTAGAAAACAGGGTTAAATAGTAAGAGCTTAAGGTATTACCTGGTATATAAGGTGGGGGTTAAAGGTGAATCTGTGGCCAGGCTGGACACTGAACTATTTATATATTCTTAATAAGCAGTAGTTAAGTTTTAAAACAAGCCCTCACTGATCTCTGTAGCTGCAGGCACTGCGGAGCAAATCATTCTGGAATTTCACAGCAGAAACACTGAAGTCAATTTTCTCAGCAGCTAATCTCAAACCCAACACCCGACCCCCGCGTCCCTTTGTTCTCAGCAGCAATGCAGCCCTATAATCCCTAATATAGACACAGACCTAAAGCTGTGGTAAAATGGAGCTGAGCTGCTGAGAGATGGACTTGAATGACTTCAGTGCTTCTGCTGTTAACTTTAAATGTTAATTGATCCACAGAGCCTGCAGTTAGCCACATTTAAATTAGTGCTGGATCTAGGTGGCACTGGAACCACTTGTGTGTATGTCTGGGCAAAATTAAAATAAAATATTCAGTGCTTCACTTCTTCTTCCCATGTTTTATTCCTTTAAAATTGCTGTATTGGTCTACCAAGAACCCAGTGCACTCCTAACTTCCTATTTCAGCTGACAACACAATAAGCTCAATTCACAAAGCAAACGTTCCAGGATACGGATCCTTATTTCCAAAAAAGTGATGACCATTTAGTGTGGAGTCCAATGAGATTTGAAAATTGAAGTCACATGGTTAAAATAAAGATCCTTTTCCTTGAGTTAAAGCTTTGTGAGTTGAGCCTAACACCTCTTCTGCAGTGAAATTCCCATCAGTGCTGTCAGCTCTGCAAAGTTTTCTCCTTCGTGACTACAGAACACCCTCTACCCCACCGCAAAACTACTCATACACTCCCTTGTTATCTCTCGTCTTGACTATTGTAACTCCCTCCTCATTGGCCTTCCACCACACAGGATATCCCCCCTTCAGTCTATCATGAATGCAGCTGCCAGACTCATTCACCTTACCAACCGCTAAATATTTTTTGTGATTTCAGTGCAGGAGCACTGTGTTGTCAGTGAAAACAGGTAGTTAGGAACACACTGGATTTTGGGCAGATTGACAATTATATTTGATACTTTCAGCATTTGTAAATAGATAAAACATGCTCATGCATACAATTTATATACTGGGCAGTAGAAAGGTTTCTTGCTCCGGCTGTGCTCTGTGTGGTAATTTTTGTGTCAATTTTTACAGTATGGAGGTTGCTGGTGTCTCGTGATATCATTACATTGTGCCACTGATGGTCATTTAGTGGCTTGTTAGAGCTCCCTTTAATTAGATTTGCACCATTGCCTAAGTCGAAAACATAATGTAGATACCTAAAAGACAAGGAGAGTTTTTGTTTATACCACAGCTATCATCATTTTCCTAGTGTTTTTTTCTGTGTAATACATTGACTTAGTTTTCGGTAATCATACTTAATTCAGCACCGTACAACAGATTTATGTGGAAAAGGATAAACAACAATGAAATAAACAACACATTTATCCAGGCATTTCCAATAAAGCAAAGAGGGTAACAATGATGTGTGAAGTGCAGTCATCTAAGACAATTAGAGATGAAATCTAAATGTTGATGCAACCACACTTTGCTTTTTAAAATAAGCTCAAATTAGGTCATTACATTCATGTCATTGGCAGCAACAATACAATTCTGTAGTCTACTGCACTCGCAATCTATTGAAGCAGCTGAAAAATAATAGTACACTGAGGACATCTAGTGGGCATACAAAGGAAGAAACTCAAGAGAACTTGAAAGTGTTTATTGATTGAATATGTGGACCAAAGTGGAGAAATGTATCCACCTTTGTACTCTCATCCACCACAAAAAAAGCTTTAAAAATATTTGAAAATAAATCTGGGTCTGAAGAAAACACTATAGCAAAAAAAGATTGTTTTTTGGTCAATGTATATGGTTAATACCTGTAATGCAAATATTTTCAGGTCTATTCACTAAAGGGTGAAGAGTTTGGGGAAGGCAGGAGAAGTGAACAATCTAGGACAACATAGCTGTATTGGAAACATTCTCCAATTCAGCCCACTTTCCAGTTCAGCTATGTTGTCCTAGATTGTTCACTTCTCATGCCTTCTGCAAACTCTTCACCCTTTAGTAAATAGACCCCTTAGTATATGAATATGTGTTGTATTACACTTGCCCTTATTTATATTTTTCCTGCACATTAACATGCTATCCAAGCTGTTCAGAAAAAGTGACAGTAACAGGGGTTGGAACAACTATTATATTGAGAAGGATGCTTAGAAAATTTTTTACTTCTGGTTTACTCCTGTTTTACAACCCCAATTCCAAGAAAGTTGGGATGCTGTGTAAAATGTACAAAAAACAGAATGCAATGATCTGCAGATCTCATAAACCTATATTTAATTCACAATAGAAAATAGAAAACATCTAGAATGTTTAAACTGATAAAATTTACCATTTTAAGAAAAACATATTTTAACTTTGAAATCGATGGCAGCAACACGTTTTAAAAAAGTTGGGACAAAGCAACAAAAAGCTGACAAAGTAAGTGGCACTAACAAGGAAGAGCTGGAAGAACATTTTGCAATGAATTAAGTGAATTTGCAACAGGTCAGTAACATGATTGGTTATAAAAAGTGCATCTTAGAGAGTCAGAGTGACTCAGAAGTAAAGATGGGCAGGGGTTCACCAATTTGCATCTAAAAATTGTCAAACAATTTCAGAATAATGTTCCTCAATGTACAATCACAGAGTCTTTAAATATATCATCATCTACAGTACATAATATCATCAAAAGATTCAGAGAATCTGAAGAAATGTCTGTGCAAAGGACAAGGCTAAAGCGCAATATTGGATGCCTGTGATCTTCGGGTCCTCAGGTGGCACTGCATTAAAAACAGCCATGATTCTGTGATGGACATCACTGCATGGGCTCAAGAATACTTGCAAAAAATCCCTGTCTGTGAACACAGTTTGCTGTGCCATCCAAAATTGCAAGTTAAAGCTATATTCGAAAAAGAAGCCACATGTGGACATGATCCAGAAATGTTGCTGTCTTCTTTGGGTCAAAGCTCATTTAAAATGGTCTGTTGGGCGCCACATGCTCCAGGCTAAACAGGAGAGGGACCTTCCAGCTTGTTATCAGCGCTTAGTTCATAAGCCTGCATTTGTAATGGATTGGAGGTGCATTAGTGCATATGGAATGGGCAGCTTACACACCTGGAAAGGTACCATCAATGCTGAAATATATATCCAAGTTTTAGAGCAGCATATGCTATCATCCAGACTTCTTTTTTCAGGGAAGGCCTTGCATACTGCAGCAGAGAAATGTTAAACCGCACTAGATGCATGGCTTCATAGTAGATGAGTTTTGGTGTTTAACTGGCTTGCCTGCAGTCCAGACCTTTCACCAATTAAAAATATTGGCACATCTTGAAAAGAAAAATACAACAAAGAAGACCCAGGACTGTTCTGCAGTTAGAACCCAATATCAGGCAAGAATGGGACAACATTCCTCTCTCAAAACTCCAGCAAAAAAGGTCTCCTCAATTCCCAGACATTTACATAATTTCTTGTTAAAAGAGGAGGGGATGCTACACTGTTTCTCAGTTTAAACATTTGATATGTTTCCTATTTTTTATTGTGAATAAAATATGGGTTTATGAAATTTGCAAATAATTGCATTCTGTTTTTTGTAGATTTTACAAAATGTCCCAACTTTTTTAGAATTAGGGGTTGTACAAAAAAAAAAGTTACTGCAACTTAAAAAGTGAGCTTTAATTTAGTTGTTACTTTTTATTTTGTCCATAGTTCAACAAATTTAGCGGCATAATTTTTGAATAAGTTATATATAAAAAAATTAATTACTTAATTAGTATAGCTTATGAGTTGTTCTAGGCTGAGTTTTTGGAAACTGACTAGCACTGAATATGCACTAAACTAATCTGGTAAAAAAAAAAAAGTGCTACATGTAAAATCTGCAAAGTTTGTCATCAGTTTAAAATTCTTGAATGCATCAATACACCAGTCAGAGGCGGAGCTATAGATCTAAGGACCCCAAAGAAAATATGGGACACCCCTCTTCGTACTGCCACTGCACCCTTTGCTTCATCTTAGAATTTAATGGCACCATTCAATTTTTCAGCTCGGATCCCTAATTATTTGTTTACATTACAGTAAGGTGACTCCATCTGGGAAGAGTGATATTATAATCAACTCACTGAATAGTAACTGTAGGTGGGGCTAGACTGCATCAACAAATTAATAAGCCAGCCATTGTATGTGCCAGAATCCAAGCAAAACTGAAACAACAATAGTCATTATGTCCTCTGTACCTACCCTTTAACCAGTTCAACAACGATAAAGTCATTGCCATCACCACTGTTATAAAGAATAAGGCCATCTGGTGACGTGGTCTTGAACTGAAAGAAGAGGTGCATAGAGGTATATGCCTGCAAAGTGGCCAAGGCAACGTAGCTGGCTTTTGTCTTAAATGTAACTGGATCAGCAATGATGTTTCTGAACCCGAAGCGGGCATTCAGTTCACAATAATCAATATCTCCATTCTTGCAGAGGTCAATGTATGGCATGCTGTTGAAGGTTAGGCTTTGTAGATGGCCAATGAAATTGGAAGGGACAGCTGTCAGGTAACGACGCTCAGTTATGATTCCAGTTTCAATGTTGTGGAATTCCAGTCTTGTGTGGTCACCAGCCATTTGACCTGGGAATAAAAGAAGTGATAATAGTAAAAATGAAATGCAAAAATAGTATATTTTCAGTTTATCTGATTGCCTGACAGGCTACGTATGCTGGACTACAGTATTCTTCAGGTACTAACAGGAAATCAGCTGTTCAAAGCAAAATATAATTTGGCAGTCCTATTTTATTTGATCTTCCTTTGTTCTCTCTAGTTTCCTTTGTTGGCCTGTCTGTGGAAAGAGAGTTTAAACATCCCCTGACAAGAGACAGTTGAAAGGGAGCTAAGCTCACCCTTTGTAAATGAACAAAGATCCCCTTTGGTTGTTTCTTTCTCTCAGCTGGTTCCAAAATTATGATTAAAACTAAAATATAAAAGTGAAACATGCACCACATCATAATTAGGGTCCTATAGTATACTGGAGTTTTGGAATGCCCCAATAAAGTTAGTAAAAACAGAACTCTAGTAAACCTAGTATGTTGTAAAATAGATGAGGGAGGATATTTCTAGTGTAATACAAGTTCTGTAACACTTATAAAGGTAATAATGGTACATATATTATTTTCTAGTTAGTTTAGTTACAGCTTTTCTAAAGCATTAAAGGTGTGTGCGTGTGTGTGATAAGATTTAGCGTATTATCCATGTATGTACAAAGCAATTTGTTCTACAATATAGTTAACTTTTCTGAAATAATATAGAGAATACAAAAACCTCTACAAAGGCATTGGCTGTACTGTTGCTGAGTAGTGTTCGGCTCGATGTTCGAGCCGAACGTGAGTTCGACTCGAACATCGGCAGTTATTGTGTTTGGCGAACACACACACTGTCAGGGTGTTCGGCGGGATGTTCGCCCGCTGAGCCTCCCTCACAACACGCTGTGCTTTGTGAGCCCTGATTGGCTAAAGCCTTGCACCTGACCACAGGTCAGGTACAAGACTTTGCACAATCAGGGCACAGAGAACTGTGAAGCCATGATTGGGCGAAGTCATGATGACTCTGCCCAATCATGGATCACCTGTCACAACTGTAAACAGTTGGGCGGAGCTAGTTGTCACTCTGCCCCTTTATTAAAGGGGTACCCTGATGTGAATAAGCCCCCTGCCCACAGACCCCCACAACCAACGCCCCAGGGCTTGTGGGGAAGAGGCCCTTGTCCCCATTGGCACAGGACAAGGTGCTTTTCCAGGGGCAACCCTGGAAAAGCACCCTCCCAGTGCCGAGGGCATATGGCCTGGTATGGAAGGGAGGGGCGTTCGCTCGTCCTTACCCCTTTCCAACCCTGCCAGGCCTATGCTCGGATCAAGGGTCTGGTATAGAATTTAGGACTTCATGTTTTCCCCCTCATTTTTCCTCCTTAAAATTCCTACCAGACCTTAAGTGCCTGGTATTACTTTAAGGGGAAACCCCGCACACTTTTTTTTTTTTTTTTACATGGGGTCCTTCCTCAATATTCCTATCAGACTTTAAGGATCTGGTATGAGTTTGAGGGGGAACCCCACACACTTTTTTTTTACATGGGGTCCTTCCTAAATATTCCTTCCAGAACTTAATGGTCTGGTATGACTTTTGGGGGTAACCCCACACTTTAAAAAAATGTGGTCCCTCCTAACATTCCTACCAGACCCAAAGGTGTTGTTTGGGAGGGGGAACTGCACTTTTTTCTTTAGAAATTTCAGTTTTGCGCAGGTTCTATACATTGTGCAGATTTACCACTTTACAGGCAGTTTAAGGGGACCCCCCAGGCACGATATTTAAAGTAATTTTTCATTTTTATTGTTACCCTTTAAGTGATGTTAAAATCACTGCTCCTTTAAAAACTGTATTTTTGTAACTTTTTTTCCATTGATTTGTGTCCCCCAGGGCAGTACCCGGATCCCCATACACCTTTTATGGCCAATAACTTGAATATAACCCCTCATAAAGGGGACAATTAGGCTCACTATTGCTGAGCACACTGTGGGCCATGTTCCTTGGCAAGCCTCCTAAAGGTCACACTTCTAATCCTTAGTGACTGATAGGTAAATCACTAGGAATTGGTCTGTTTGCTAGAGGCTCAGAGGAAACTTGCAGAGGGTGGTATACAGGGCAGCTACCAGACCCACTAACTAAGACAGCAGTGCACACATTGGGGTGCAAATTTGGTCTGATCACTCTCCCATCTTTTGCACGATAACAACAACAGATATTCTAAAATCACAAGCAACATGGAGGTTAAACGAGACATTATTACAAGATCCAGTCACTAAACAGGCGGTTACTCAGGCAATTACAAATTTTGTGACTGACCATGAATATGACCACACAAAACCTACAATAAAATGGGAAGCCCTGAAATGTGTTATCCGGGGAATTCTAATTTCACACGGGACCTGATTAAAAAAAAGAGAAATGAAGGTATTAGAACCCTATTAGAGGAAATATATCAATTGGAGTGCAAACATAAAAGTAATGGAGATATAGAGGCCTTCCAAGAATTACAACTAAAAAGGACAGAGTTACATCAAAAATTAGATGTAGTTTACCAACGATACAAAGATTGCTCTCAACGTAACATGTACGAGTTCGGAAATAAGAGCAGAACATCTGTAGCACGTGCGATTAGAGCCAGACAAGGGAGACTGTATATTTCCAAAATTTGTGGTCCAAAACAGACTATGGTTCATACCTCAGAGAAGATAGCAGAAGTGTTTGTTAACTATTATACTGATTTATATAATATAGGGGAGGGGAAATCTATAACTGAGAGGGATTTAGAAAAAGAATTGAAGACCCAATATGTCGCCCAGACTGCACTACCTAGGCTGGGGAGCGATATCATAGAATCATTAAATATTCCCTTCACACCAGAAGAGATAAAAGAGGTGATTCATTCGATGCCGATGGGGAAGAGCCCGGGCCCTGATGGGCTGACAGGGACATTTTACAGGTCGTTGTCAGGGGAATTGGCCCCAATTATGTATACCACTTTTAATGCTATCAGTGAGGAGGGTGGATTTCCTCAACAGAGCCAGGAAGCCTATATAACCTTGATACATAAAGAAAAGACAGACCCGACACAGTGTGCAAGTTATAGGCCAATCTCCCTGATAAATGTGGACTTGAAAATATACACCAAAATCATAGCTCAGCGTTTACAACCCCACATCGAGTCAGTAATAGATCCGGATCAGGCGAGGTGTGTCCCTGGCAGGGAGGCCAGGGACAATACCGTTAGAACAATATCTCTTATCCAATATGCCCACAGACGTGGATACCCGCTGTGCCTGTTATCAGTGGATGCCGAGAAGGCCTTTGATAGGCTGGATTGGAGTTTCATGAAGGCATCATTAGATCAAATAGGGATACCACACTTAATTACAAAAAATCATGGCATTATATACCACTTCTACAGCCCGTATACGGATTAATGGTATATTATCAGACCCAGTAAAAATAACTAATAGGACTCGTCAGGTATGCCCACTTTCCCCCTTGCCGTATATTATTGCAATGGAACACATAGCTATGGCAATACGAAGGAATATAGATATTGGAGGAATGAAAATTAAGGACAGAACACATAAACTAAGTATTTTTGCGGATGACTGGTTGTTATACATCACAAATCCTAGAATAGCATTCCCGTTGGCCCTGGAGGAGATAGAACAATTCGGGCGAGTAAGTAATTAATGTAAGTAAGTCTCAGTGTCTGGATGTAACTCTCCCCCAGGGCGAGCGGGAGATTCTGAGACTTAATTTTTCATCGTATGGGCCGCAGTAGCGATTAATTATTTAGGTGTAAAAATCCCTGCAGATTTAAAAAAATTATACGAGCTTAATTATATACCCCTCTTGGAGATGGCACAAAAACGAATGGAGGCATGAAGAAAGAGCAAACACTTGTGGCTAGGTAGGATGGCTTTATTTAAGATGGACATCCTCCCAAGATTTATTTACATGTTCCAGACGACCCCGGCAAAAATCCCCCGGTTACATTTTCGTAGACTACGATCATTGCTTCTTAAATACACTTGGGGCACCGCAGGGGCGCGGCTGAGGTATGATATTTTGGTTAAAAGATCAGAAGGGGGGGGGAGCCTACCACATATGGAGATTTATTATAGGTCAGCGACCCTGAATAGAATGATGGATTGGTTCTGCCCGGTGCGTCCTAAACTCGGGGTAACTATATAACAGGCTGAGGTCACAACACCCTTGACATCATTATCATTTATTCGCCCGGAAAAACGGCCGCGCGGGTGGAGCCAATCTGTCGTAACTGGTACGATATTAAATATATGGGATGCACGGATTAAGAATTATGGTGTATTATCCTATGTGGGTCCACTGACACCCATCCTCGGTAATCCAGATTTTCCGCAGGGACTTGGAGTTAGAGGATTTTTGAGATGGAAGACCTCGAGGCACTCCCCAATATCCCAAGCAGTGAATGAAATGGGAATACTCCCCCTGATAGAGCTCCCTGCCACCGGGAGTGGCGAGCCAAGGCAGATGGCTTCAGTACTTCCAACTCAAACATTTTTTCAATCATCTGTGTTCTCAGGGATACACAGAAAGAGAATTTACTCCAATCGAAAAAATGATCGTAAACAAACCGGGAGGTAAGCAGAGGGTGTCAAGAATATACAATATACTACTATACTCAATGCACTCGGATCTGCCTTATTATATTAGGGAATGGGAACGTGAAATAGGAAAGACATTCGCAAAAGAGTAATGACATAAAGTTCTCCTATTAATTTTTAAATCTAGCACTTCAGCTAAAATACAGGAGAGGAATTTCAAAATAGCAACTAGGTGGTATAGATGCCCAACAACAGTACATAAAATAAACCCTCAGGCAACAAAGATGTGTTGGAGATGAGGATTGGAAGAGGGCACAATGCTGCACATATGGTGGACGTGCCAGGGGATAAAGCGCTTCTGGGGACTTGTCTTTGAGATAGCAGGCAGAATTACGGGATTAAAATGGCCGGAAACCCCAAAAGTAGCATTATTATCAATGCTTCCGGGCTTGGTGAAAAGGATCAAGGAGGGACTGGTATGCCCCGTATTGGCAGCAGCAAGGACGATAATCCCAAGACACTGGAGACAATCAAAGACCCCCTAGATTCGGAAATGGGTGGTAGAAATGAGTCATATAATGCGCATGGAAAAATTGACAGCTCGCTTATATGATAGACACTTAATATTTATTGAAAAATGGAGACCATGGAGAACTTTCTTGGGCTCAATTGAGATTTGCCAATATTTATAAGAAATTAATATCTTGCTTCTCTACTTCCCTAGGGGGGGGGTGGAGGATGGATGGGTATGACAGGAGCAAGTAGTAGTTTTATTCTTAAGAATTGTTAGGAGCAAAGGTATGAGAACGAGGAAGCTGTTGTGGGTTTAAAGGCAGTAAATACCTTTGTTTTGTGTTATAAGAGTTTTATAAGTGTGTACTTTGTAATGATAATAGGATAGTTTAGGAGATAATCGTTTTTAAACATTAGCTTTCCACTCGTGCCATTTGAAATTACCAAATAACCACAGTAATAGTTGTTGGACTTAGGTGCTATTGTCATTTTTGTATAACTTGGATGTTGATTTTGTATATGAAAAGTAATCAAAATAAAGAAAAATATATTCTTTAAAAAAAAAAAAAAACTAAGAAAGAAGTAAATAGAGTAGTAAAAGGGCTGTGGCCCAACTGGTCACAGTTGTTGACAGGTTACCAGTCTTCTCAGACTGAATATAGGCATTTATGCAAGAGCATCAGGATATTGGTATGCTCCTGAGCTGGTTAAGTGGTTCAAAGTTTGCTATGCTGTCATCCATTTACAGCTCTCCCCATGAAACTGATGGCCGGTGTGGAAGTCCACCACAATTTGTAGCCATTAGAGAAGTAAGGAATGGTCAGACCACACAGGGATCATGAGACAGCTAGTTGTTTTTCTCCTTACTACAGTTCCTCAGATTACTTGATTACCATCTCTCATTGCAAGAAAATAAGGAGGTACCTGCACTGCCATGTCACCAGCAGTTGCATGGTTAAGCCCACCTCCCAAACATTCCTGTTGCCTGCTGAGGTAACCCAATATAGCAATGAACCAATAGAAATGTAGAAGAAGAGGATAGTAGGGAGTGGAAAACATCTGATAATAACTGAAAGTATTAGAGGTGTGCCCCTTCCGAATGGCTCAACACCTGGGTGTAGAGGGAGCAGATAAGTTGATGCACTTATGTTCCGGTACCTCCCTGTGCTTTCAATTTATACCTGCTAGCAGGATTAATTTTAATGACAGATTAATTTAAGGAGACCCTGTTACCCAATCCTGCCCTGTTACCTAAACACATTTGGGGAAACTGTACAACCTGTACTTACAGTGGTGCTCTGTGCTCCAGCAATTTGAGCTGCCAAAGAAGGAATATGAGTGGTGCTATTCCGACAGATGAGCAACACATCCTGGAATGTCAGAATCTCAAACTTCTAGGCCATCCACAGCTCCCTTCATTCCTTCCATCATCACAGTGTCTGTGCAGCAAGTAGAAAACTCTCACAAGATTGTCAGTAAAAGCCACTGGATAGTACGTTTGGTGGCATTGTACACCATGCCTGCCAATCTTGTGAGATGTTTCTACTTGCAGCAGAAACATGGTAATAACTGTTGGGGTTGGGTGAAGCACCTGTTGGTGACCCAAATATATAAAACTCTGACATTCCAGGAAGTGTCCATTTTCTGACAGAATAGTGGTGTTGATATCTTAGCATAGGTAGCTCAGAAGACTGCAGGAGAGATTGTTACTCTAAGAACATTTAGTACATATTGCCAGCATGTGTATACTTGACAGGGCAAGATGTGTTGATTCTCAAATAGGTTTCTGCTTTTGTAATGAAAATATGTATTTTTAGTGTGGCTCCTGATAAGTTACAGTATGAGTAATCTGTGGTTACCATTTATGATAAACCCTTTTAGAATTTAACACATCTATTCGGTTTCTACAAGTTCTTTACAGCCTGATTTCAAACAACTTCCATGTTTCATACACTGTTCATTATCTTATATCAGTTTTAATAAAGAGTCTAAAAGGTCCACTACAAAACAGAAGACTCCAGTCCAGTTATAATTGATATACTAAAATAGGTCATATCTAAACCCCATGGAGATCTACAAAGCGACTCATTTGTTTTAACAGAAAAACCTTGCTGTTCATGGTGTTTTTAGTATATACAGTATTAGCATATATGAACCAGTTGATAAATGGAATCAATTTGGGTATGGGCACAGTTGTCTCTATCATCCCCATTTAAATCACTTTGCACATTTTTTATGTATGTTCTTCATGTAAAACATACCTACCCTGACACACATGCATACTTTTTTCTGTTTTGTTTATTTTTTTTGTTTGTTTATTGTTCTTTGCTTTATGTGATGGAAAAACATTTTCCACTTGCTATATGTTCTAGTTTCCTTGTAGCTTAAATTACTATTGGATCATTCCAAAAAATTTTGCTCAATGCACCACAAATGATACAACACTGTTGAAATGGATTCAGACATGTCCAACCTGTCCTCTTTCATTTGAGTTTAAGCTCAGGAAAATTATTTAAAGTGATCCAGTCATACACACACACACACACACACACACACACACACACACACACATAGTTTTTCTAAAACACTGTGCACAATTCCTTTAAGGAGAGAGAACTAGATCTGTATATGTGTGGATACATTGATTGAAATTGATTGTAGGGAAGTGTGAATTAATGGTACGTGGGGGGAGGGAGCTGATGAAATTAGAGGGGTAATGGAACTTATGGTGAAATTAGAAGACAAATAATGAATTGTCATCACATCTCTGAAGAGGTGAGATATGGGGATATGTGGGATTAATTTTTAGTTAGAGGGTGAATTTAAGGTGTATGCAGTTGGGATTTTAATATACGTTTGAAGGGAGAGTGAAAAGAGCTGTGCAGTACAGGGGACCCCCTAACAAAATAAATTAGAGATAATGAGAAGAAGCTGAGAGATCAGGGAAAAACAGAGCTTATGTGGTAATTAGCAAAGCAAAGATGGCCATTGTGATAGAGAGCCCTTGCAAGCGTGTCAGTGGGAACATTAATAGATGGAGAAAGTGGGTGCAAGAGTGCCGCATTAAGGGCTGTTAATGGATCGAGGGAAAGATAGTGTAGTAGGAGAAAATTACAGACAGCTGAAGGGGATGGGGTGTCAGTGGGAGCAGACATGAGGTTAGACAGTGGAGGATCTGCTATTTCTGTATCCTGTGGGGAGGATCAACAGCTCATTTCTCCAGAGGTATAATTAAAACATAAAAGAGAAAACACCAGAGCAGACTCAGACGTGGGATACACTTATAACATTTAGGTGAAGGAGTGCAGGTGCTGAAAAGAAGAGCAGAGACATTGAGAAGAAGAGTGGTGAAAATTACCCGGGGATGAATGGGAGCAGGGTAGCAAAGACACTTAAAAGAAGTAAAGACAGGCAGGAGAACATAGCTGGGCAGAAAGGTGTCACAATGGAGGGAAATATAATACAGAGGATAAGAAGGAGGCTTAATAAATGGCCTACACAGGAGGAGAGTTTAACATTCAGGCTAGGTTCACACCTAGGTGATTCACCGTGCGGATTGAGTCGCGTGGTATCGCGCACAACAAAGTTTTGCATTGAAGTCAATGAAGGCTGTTCACACCTTTGCGGTTTGTCGCACGAATAAAATCACCTGTTGCGCGGAAAGATGCAGGTTTTCAATGCCTGTATCTTTTGCCGCCTGTTACTATGGACGCGGATGGGAGGGGAAGTGAGTCACAGGACCCGCCCCCTCACTGTGAAGCCTGTCGGCAGTGCGGGGCCCCATGGCCCGGGACCATTTGATCCACGGACCGCTACCGGTCCGCGGCCAGGGGGTTGGGGACCACTGCTTTAGAGTACATAAGGTCCTGATCATCTGCACATGCGCAGTGACTCAGTATATACCCTAGATCAACAGAACCTGAATTGGCTGGCTCCAACGTGACCTTATTACATTCAAGGCAACACCGTTCCTTGAAAGTACTTGAGGTTTGCAGTGCATTGATCTTAGCAGGCGAACCTGCGTGCATGTAGGTAGTGATGGTATAAAATCCTTCTGTTCTGCACAATGTGCATTCAGCGCTTGAAGATGTGAGTCCCCATGAGTGTGAGTGTCACAAAATGCATCATGCTATTGTTTGCCTTAAATGAAATGATGTTTCATATCACACGTTTACCAGTGTTCACTGAATAAGCTCAGTGTAGAGAAAGAACAAAGGCAAGCTAGCAACTACATTGGCTAATAGGCATTGGCAAACTTACACTGATGCTGATAAGTACTAACAGTTTTTGTATAGGTATGGTACATCTACAGGTCTGGAGCCACTAACTTCATCCTGCACCTTTCTTTGCTCCCTGTGGTACTGCCAACACTGGCATTTTTTTTCCTCCCACTGGCACTGCCAACCCTGGGGCATTTCCTTCCTTCCAATAACACCACTGATACTGGGGCATGTTCTTCCTCCCAATGACCCCACCTACTGACACTAACCACATGGTGCACTCAAAGGTAATATCTGAGGTCCAAACACACTCTAGTTTTTCAAAGATAGAATTCTTGCCTTGCTTCATATAAGGAATAGCCCAGCTCTCAATCGATAATTACTTCTTACATTTTAAACATCCTAAAAACACTCATAGAAAAAATATCCAAAATGTGTAAAAATAGTTTTATGGTTATTTTCTGGATGAATATATTCTGGTAAACAGATGCCCCTTCAGCTTCTAAATGTGGGCCAGCTGATGTTATCAATGCTCATGGCCATTTATGTTTCCAGTTTTGTTGAGAAAAAAATAACAATCCCTTTCAAAATAAAATAGGATCTTATCAAACTTTCCTGCAGTTCCTCAACATTTTTTCTGTTCTGAAAATTTGAGGACACAAACTGGCTGCTAAGTGGGAGGATCTAACTTAAATATGAAACTCCTATTGCAGAGGTTTCCTGTAATTTGACCAAATACCTCTGGACCAGTGAGTTGATTATAGAAACATTGGTAATACAGCATGTTATACAAGTTGCCTTTAACCACTGTTACCAGGACCAGAACAATTCTTTAATGTTTGCCCATTAATGCTAAAATCAGATTTTATTTTATTTTTTGATAGAAAACTATAACCCCCCAAATAATTGTTCTGAAGGCAGAGGCCATGTAGAATAAAAAATGGTAGTTGCATTTTTTATGTTGCACAATATTTGCACAAATGTTTGTTAAATCAATATTTTTAGGTACAAATAAACTAAAATAAATTTTAGTGCACACAAACAAATATACCCATTGTTTTGGTAAAATATAAAAAATGGGGTCATGTCCAGTATACAGATATCAAACATGTCAAGCCTTAAAATTGTGAGCACCTGTGCAATGGTAAAAAACTATAGAACTCAAAATTGTCCATAGGCAACACTTTTGAAGCCTTTACTTCTCATCAGTTTAGAGTTAACAGTGAATTATGGCCCTAGAATTACTGATCTCACTACAACATTTGCAGTGATACCTAACATGTGTGGCGCAATCCCCATTAATGTACATGTGCATGCCCTACGCACTCATTTGTATTTACATGCAGATGGCAGGGGCGGCAGGTTTGCTTTTGAATTTTTTAAAACAGTTTTATTTATTGTACTATTTTTTTATTTTTAACACTTTTTTACTTAACTTTATTGTTATCACAAGCCACTATGTGACATTCCTTGGTCTGTTATGGTCCAGGGCCCCCAGAGGATCGGGAAAGCTCAGAAACAATGGAAGGGGGGTGGGGGGTGCGGCACAATCGCAAGCTAGTACAAGTGATTGGGCAGAAAGGATATAAACACTTTAGGATAACGATGTATATATACTGTAAATGTACATGTGTACATAGTTAAATAGTAGGTAAGGTTAAATAAAGGCACTGGTCCATCTAGTTCAACCTATATACTGTGTGTGTGTGTGTGTGTGTGTGTGTGTGTGTGTGTATGTATGTGGGTGTTTGCATGTCCTGATCCCATAACTCTGTACAGTATATACGGAAAACTGCCGTAGTATTGCAGTCCAGAAGTGGTTAAATACATTTAAAGATTTTTTTCCTCAATTAATAACTGCATTCATTGAAGGGCTTAATTTATGCTTAATTCTCCCACATGTCACTGTCTTGTGCCCTTACTATCCAAGTTGACTGTCTAGCCTTGGTATGACACTATAGACCAGACCCCAAAGCCATACAAGACACACCACAATGGAGAGGCTGAAAGAAACAACTTACTTACATTACTTTAGTACATGTAGGGCTGACAACTAGATGAGTAGGGTAAACCATCACCCTACTGTGTTAGAAGTTTTGTGTTAGCGATAAGCCTAACCAGTCAACAAATGTAGCTAAAATTGCTTTGTGGCTACATGCCACACCTGAAAGTCGTGGCACCCTAGGACATGATCGTTGTTGTTATGCATAAATATGGCCCTGTTCATTCTTTTTTTATGTCTGAACTTCAGCTTTAACATACCAGCAATCTTTTTATTAACCTGGACACATTAATAGACATCCTGTCCATAAGAGCCACCAGCTGCACACTGTGTCAGTCACAGCTGACACTAATAGCTCTGGTTCCCACTGATGATCCGAAATATCTGTACATTTTGTCAGCTTGTAATATACTGTATATATACATATACAGGGCTCAAAATTTCCAGTCGCCTGCTTACATTTGGGGAGTGGAAATGCAGTGCAGGCGAATTAAGTCAGGCTTGAGTCAGTACCTGACTAGTGGGAGCAGCTGCTCCTGCTGGGCTCTCTGTTCTGTCAGCCGCAGCTCTTCACTGAGCTACGGGTCGAAGACGGAGTGATTAGTTATGTCTGCAGACCTTACTAATCACACCAGATCACCAGGGGTCTGGGGATCATCAGGGATCACCTGCTTGTCTCCTCCCTGCAGAAAGACAAGCAGGTGAGGGGGCTTCATTGTTTTACTTTACAAAAGGAAATAATGTAAACTATTACTAGCATTGGAGATTGTACACATTTTCCCTGTGTTTATGATGCAACTGATGTACAGTCATTAGCTGTAGAAAACTGATCAATCTAGATAAAGTAAAATTCCTTTGAAATTAATTACAGTGATGAGAGCATTAAGGAGCTTCTATATTATGTCAGTTTATTGAACATGACATTCACATCTATGTTTTGATCTACTTATGATATGCTTGCAAGCAAAGTGACAAATTTGCATTTTCTTTTTTTTTTTTTATACTGAAGTAGGAATTACAATTGACAGTTATTTGAAGAATTTATGTTATGAATCTAAAAGTTTTGACCTTTTTTTATTAAACTAAACTTTATTCTATAGCCAATTTAAAGAAAAAATATGATATTCAAATAACCGTATTACAACAGTTGGTTTCTAAAATAAAATGTGGCTTTTCTACCTGTAGGACATCCTAAAAAAACAAAGAGCATTTTTTTTTTACATAATGCTTGTATTCTTGTTTTAGAGACTTACTTAGAGACACATGAAGGCTTGTATTGATGGTCCCCTTCTAAGCAGTTTCAGGATGGTCATCTATCACCCAAGGCGATATTGCCAAAGTACATCTCTGCTTGCTACCCCCAAGCTGCGGCTTATCATGAACAAGTTAAAGAACCGTGTTCAGTTAATGTTTTCTCCCTACAAAACTGGAGCCATTGGTGTTTGTAGTTTTCCTTTCCCCATAGACTGTCTGAGGCAATATTTTGTGTTTATGGTAGTGTCATACATCGCAGATGCCTGTGGAACCATGCTTTGCCATCCACACTGGGTCGGCACATTGTGCAGAGATGATAACCACTGTTCTGGGCCTTAGAGAGCCATCTTTCAATCATTAGAATACCAGAGGGGAGAATCTTGTGCACTTATAGAACTGTGACAAAAGGCATAGGATGAAAGGAATGGTAGTCTTCATGAGCTCACATAGTTTTCCATGAAAAGCTTGAAAACCAGTGTTTGTATTTGGGTATGCCTTTTTTTCAACTTGTACTTTAAAAAAAATATAAGTTGTGTGCTCCACTGATCAATCCTCGAGGGGGTTGATATCCTTCATATATAGGTTACTGAATGATGGTGATCAAGACGCTCTAACTTATCAACCATATATGGCAAAGTGGGATAGAGACTTAGGGTTCGCAGTAACTCCACAGCAATGGGAACTTGTATGGCGCTCAGCCGCCAAGACCTCAATATGTTCAGTGTATAGGGAAAACCTATATAAAATATTATACCATTGGTACTACACACCTGAGGTGCTACACTCCATATACCCATCAACGTCCCCAAATTGCTGGAGATGTGACAGTGCCATAGGTTCTCTATTCCACATATTTTGGTCTTGCCCTACATTACTACCTTATTGGAAAATGGTGCAACACACACTCGAACATGTAACTGGTCACTCACTTCCTCTAGCTCCTATACACTACTTGTTAAGCCTCCCATTTCCACAATTATCGAAAACTGATAAAAAAACTGGCTATGCATATACTAACTGCAGCAAGATGCTTGATATCAGTACAATGGAAAAGACAACTTCCACCTTCTAGAACTGAGCTATATGCTCGCGTTAAAGAGGTCCAGTCCATGGAATATCTGACTGCGAGGCTTAACAATACCCTAACGGCACACAAGGGAGTTTGGAGGGCTTGGACGTTAGAAGAAGACCACTTAGGGGATGCATAATTGCATAATTGTAAGACATAATTGTAAGATAAAATACGTGTAGGAATAGATGAGGGTAGTGGATAACCCAGGAGTTCATAGCGACAAAGAATACCGGAAAAGGAACGTCCAGACCCGAACCATTACACTACTTTATTGTTACTTTATTGAAACTATACAGAGGAATGTGGCAGTTCAATTTTGTTCTTCTCCTACTTTTCTACTTTCTATATACTTGCTTTCCTAATTTCTCTCGAACTTTGATGCAAACTTGTTACGCAAATACGACTACCAGGCCGACCGGATACGGGAACCTATCAGCAGTACATAAATATAGCAGACAAGAGAATACATAGTTAGACATATTAGTTGTGAATAAGTAGCTACATTGAAACTGATTTAATACGGAATAGTCAAAATGTTATGCGCATCAGCATCCAAGGTGTGTCTATTCCTTATATATTTGTTTTGTCTAGCCAAGATCCCACCGGAGGTCTGGCTATGTTTTATCATAATGTCATGACGATGTTTGTATCACCTTTATCTGAAAAATTTAATTAAAAATTGTCAATTAAAAAAAAATATATATAAGTTAGTCTTGTTAAACCCAACCATTTTATCTCCTTTTTTGTGTAGAAAGGCTTATGTTAGCAATCTTAATGTTTGAAATAAATCCTGCTTGTGTATGCTATAGTAAATCATCAATTGATCAAATTCTCCAGAAAAAATAAAATACTGCCCTGACCCCATGTACTTCCAACAACAGTTAATTTTTTAGAACTAGACAGACAAAGCACATTATTTACTAATAGTTCATTTTAAATAGCCTAAGCCATGGATATTTTGTATAAAGCATTACAGTATATGTCACATTCACCAAACCTTTACTCCAGGTGAATCATGAACCTTCATTTTTAAATATCAGTTTATCAATATTTAAAATATATATCTATGGCTAGATTAGAACAAACATATGGCTATATATGTTTATATATAAATAATGTGCATGCATATATAAATAATGTGCATGCACCCCATACTACTCACCCTACACCATATACCAGTTATAAAAAGCACATGGATAATGCTCAACAAACACTAACCACAAAATCAATAACAATGGATGCCCACTATAAACTCAGTATACTACAGCCAAATCTAAGAGAATAAAAAAAAAAAAAAAACCTGACTGATGGAACACCAAAATTAAATGCTTTAAAATACTAAGCTACTTCAAACTTAGGCCATAAAGAAATAGCTACTGTAACTTGCCTGTAGCTCCTTTAAATCTCTGTAAGGGGCACTGTTCACAGCTACAACTCTTTAATTTCCAGGCACATACACTCCAGTTTTATAAAATACCACTTTTGAAAAAACAGGATAAAATGTGCTGGAAGAATTGTTTTCATGTGTCACACATTCAATGATAGAAATGCTGCAGAATGGAAGTTGACTTTTTCACACTCAATTGTTAATCTATTTATAAAGAACATAATGGCCAGTTAAAGTGACTCGGTCGTGAAATTAAGCTATCCCTGCAAAGAAAGCAATGAATACTTGCATGTCTCACTGCTTATGCCAATGAATTCTGCTTCTTTGAAGATCCAAAGTTTACTGAAGAAAGTTCAGCATTAGAAACTTCAATGAGTGTGAGATGCTGGTGTCCATCATTGTTCACTATGGTTTCCTATGGCAACCATTACTGGACATTGTAGATACAAAGGGGCCAGCAGGTGGAGTTGCAAAGCGTAACGAGGGACCGGGCATCTGACACACGTATAGGTGCCCATACACCTGCCGATTATCGTACGATAATCGCGTGTGATCCCGCAATCGTACGATAACAGGCAGGTGTATGGGCAGCATGCGACCGCATCTACTGTAAGGTCGTACGAACACTCTAGCAACATGCTGAATTTTTTTGGGGAGAATGATCTGTGGCGTGTTCATATGTAAATAACGCCACCCATTCATATGTAAATATCACAGTTGAGACTATTTTCAGTGGGGAGCCAGTAGCCCCTATCTTAATTTTGGTTGCCCCTGTCTGCCTGACATCTTGTGTCCGGGTTTCTGCTGCCATGAAACCCGGACACAGCATTCAAAACCCGGACTGTCCGGGTGAATCCTGGACAGGTGGCAACCCTAGTTGTACCATCGGGGGAGCAATCATCTACTGCACAGTGAGGGGTCTCCCAAACAGCAAAGGGATCAGCGTGAATCCTATTTATGAAGGAGAAGGTGAGAGCGTCACTGAAAAGGGTTAACACTAAAGACACTGCCTGAGGTGGATGTGTGATGTCTTTTAATATTCCTTAGCTTGAGCATTATAATCATTTCAGACACTAGATCTTAATTTCTCTTTGGACTTTACACCTGTTGCAAATACATATTTTGCATCACTGTTTGATTGTACTTTGTGTTCAATTTTGGACACACTGTATTACCATTGTATATACAGCATAGTCACATTGTTTTGATTGTAGCTAAGCACTATATTGTTCTAATGCATTTTAGGTAAGGAGTTGGTTTGCAAATTTTAAATTGTGGTAAATAACATTTCCCAGAATATACTTCCAAATACTTTGCTGAGATCAAGAGAGTGGTACATGACAATGAAATGTCAATGATCAGATTAATTGTGTAATCTGATCATTGGCATTTGGGCTCAATCCACACAATGAGTGATAGTTAGCACTATCTGACCTCTTGGTTTCAGCTTTCTGGCTGCATAGGCTAGATCATAGGCTTTCCACGCCTCTCTCCCTGTATGTGATTATGCTCCTATATTTGCACCGGGAGGGCAATGACCATTACTTCACACAACAGCATTGCTCCCCTTAGTCCTTTGCATTGTTCTCTCTTCTCATTTGTTGATTAGGTAGGGATAGAAACACCCTAGATCCTGTCAAAGAATGAAAGTTGTTCTTGCAGAGAACTTCCTACGAGGGAATGACTGCATCACTTTCTTTTAGATGGCAGCACCACCCTTATCATCATTCACTAGTGTGATGAAGACACTAGGCTATATGGATAATATGGCGTATTGATAATATAAAATATTGATAATGCAAAAGGTTACATAGATTTTCAGGTATGCATGCATGCAAGCACAATTGAGTAAACTTGCAAATTTAGAGTGTTTGTTTAGTTCTGTTTTTAAAGAAGGTTTCTGCTTTGCTGTAATACATGTGATAGTTCTTGGGTAAAGAAAATCGTACAATGAGGGAAATTTCTCAGGGACAGTGGAATGGAGTGCAAGTAACTTTCCAAGTTGAGTATAAAATATTTTCATTTTTAAATGAATTGTGTTGCGTAAATGGGAAACATAAATAAATACTAATTGGAAGTTAAAGGAGAACTATGAGGTGAGTGCTTTTCATTCACCTCATAGTTCTAGCCGACCTGTGACAATGAGACTGTCACAGGTCGGCTCAGTGGATCGGGAGGTGAGCGAACACATACCGGGTTCGCTCACCTCTCGATCCTGTCACGGCTCTCTGCCGTGACAGGGGGGGGGCTGGATTCCCCTCTCCCCGCTCCGATCTGCCAGCGCTGACTGGCGGAACGGACGGGGGAGGGGGCAGATACAGCTGGCTCTGCCTCTAGATAGGCAGAGCCAGCTGTCACTCACGCAGCTGGGCGGGTCCCGTCGTCTAAGTCGGGATCCGCTCCGGCTGCGGCATCTCAGTAACTCGCGGTATACTGAGCTTAGGGTAACGGGAGGACGCTAGTTTGTGTCCTCCCATTACCCTAAGGAGAACTATGGGGAAAAACACTGACCCCATAGATCTCCTTTAAGGGGTTAGCTGTGTTTTAGTGAAACTGAGTTTACGCTTCCTTTAATTAAATGCTAATGGGGTTTGCATACCCACTAGTGTTTAGTTGGGTTAGATTACACATAAATTGGGACACAATGAGCTTCCTCTCATTAATATATAATGCTTTTAGGTCTTTAACCCTTTTTTAGGGCAGACAGTGTTCAAATCTGGTTTACAACTGATAATACGATCTGCCAGAATAGTAAAGACAGGGTTAATTATGGTAACCTCCCCACTGCTTTGATTTTCAGAAAAACATTTAGAGAAAGCTAGCAATATGAGAACAATAGTAATAAATAAGCAGCACATGCGTACATGTAAAAAATAAAAGTATAGGTGTCATCCCAATTTGGCTGCAAAACTTGAAATACACTTCGAATCAGGGTATATACAGTAGATAGTTTTGTTAGACTGAAAGATAGTTTTGTACAGTTTATAAACCTATTTATAACTCTGTAATTAAAATTTTCATTTCTGTAAATCAGTAGAGATTGTGTGATTGTGGAATAATTTTCTATGCACACTGTGCTGCCGTGTGCTTGCTAAAAGAATGCACCAGAGACTACATGTGTTCACACAGATGGAACATCTGCTTCTGTGCCAGGTTGCCCCAAACCCTAGCTCATCTGCTGATCTGCCCCAATAAGGTTTGAAAATGTCCTTAAATTGATAAAGAGTCATGTATCTTGGCAGCAGTGTGAGATAACTTCTGGAAGTCTTTAAGAAATATAAGCAAGGGTAAGGTGATAATTATAACAATACATACGCAGCTTATTTTTTCTTTTTTCCCCATAGGGTCTGTCATAAGTGCTGCTATGTGGGATGTTCATGCCTGACATAAATCAATAGGATATCTATGACTAATAATCCACAGATTGAACTGCATGATTATAACTTCAAATAGACCATTTGGACATATTGTCTAACAAGGTGCACTGTGTATCACTGATATTTGGTATTTTATTTATGAACAGTATTTATTTAGGTTTCAGCATAAAGTGTATTTGAACCCAAGGACAAAAATATGATATATTGCAGCTTGCCAATCCTTTTCTTTTATATGGCTTTTTTTCCCTTTATGATGACAATGCCCACTCAAGGCTCAATCGTACTGTATCTAAGGAGGAATAGTGTTGTCACCCTTAGCTGCTTGCTCTAGGTTTGTACTACAGAACATCTTCCCCACTCCTTGTCGCCATCAAATCGTGTTCTAAAGTTCACAAGAAGACAGGGCTGATAACAATGTTTGAAATTTTAGTGTAGCATTTTCAGCTATAGGAAGATAAAAGCTTATTGGATTTCTGGCAGAAGGATCAGGTGTTTGCTGCAGTTATCAAACAAGTAAAACAAAACAGATTTTTTTAACAGATCAAAAGGGTGAAAGAAAAGATTAGTGTTAGGGTTTATATACACCTTAAAGGAGAATTATGGACAGAGTAAAATACACTCATTCCCAAAATTAGAACAATGTGTGACACTGAAGCTGACACACATTGGCTCTATTGAACTGAATCAGGTCTGAATGCAAATGTAGACTGCCTAGAAGTGCCCACAACTCCGGAATGACATCCACCTTTTACAGCATTTTGATATTTGCATAAATCCCAAAATCTAGCCTACTGCTCTTGAGCGGGGTACTGAGGGGAGGGTGATTTGATGTTTTCAGTAAGCTATGTACAACACCCTGCTGACCAACCATGATCTGCCTGCATTGCATTGAGTAGCACAGAGATCTAGTGATGATGTCACCGGGTCTTAAATAATATATATATATTTAAAGAGTTTTTTTATTTAATTAGCATTGATGAGAAAGGAAAGGAAGAACCAGAGAAGGTAAAAAAAAAATAAGCAGATTAAACTTCAAGTGTAAGTGGTACCCTCTCTTGCTTCAAATTTGGAATGTAAGTACCCATACCTGTACAAAAAGTTCTCTGTCATTTATGAAACTTTTGGGTGAAGCTCTGTCAAATACTATGAAAGGCCAAAAAACAGACACCAAACGGAATCCCAAGTGATAGGCAGGGAAGACCATTGATAGGCAAGGGTGGTTCCACAACTCTTGCACCTCCTATCTTGCTCTTGTACAATCAAAATCTGCCTTGATACAAACCATGTTGACTGGATTAAGGTGTCTGCACTACCTGTGTGGATAAAAATGCTATGGTATGTTCCTGATACTCATTAGAAATTACAAAGTAGCTTGGATAAGCCATGAACCTCTTCAATCTTTTTTTTTTTTGCATCAAAAGGGGAAGAGTTATAATTTTAATTTGGTGTTATTTCTGTCTAAGACCTCAGTGGGGATATTTTCCCTCACATCCAATACCTGTGACACTCCTACAAGAAATGGGGGTGCAATCGTTACCATGACAGGAAGACACAAAGTAATAAAAACATAGTCAGAAGTTCTAACCTAACTTCGCTATAGGATGTAAATACTATAAAATCAAAAAGAATAAACCATGTTGGCTAAAATTGGGCTTTAATTTTTTTATGAGACTCCATCCTGCACATAGTTGCAGCCAGCCATCTGAATAATGGCTATTGTCACTCATCTCAACAGACCTTTCCTATTCTATACTGCCTCTTTCAAGCAGTCCTTTAGCCCATTCTAAGTTCCAGGTCTTATGTTTCTGTTCATTGCTGTATAAAACTTTGAATCAGCCATACTACACCATTCACATAATCAGTAATACAGAATTTTCTACTGTGTCTGTGCCCCAAGTGAACCCTACTTATGTGCCTCGCTAAAGAATCCACCCTCACCATTCCTAACTCATTGCGTATATGAAAGGCATATGAGATTAATTTATTAGAAGAGACATCCAAATTCACATTAGTTATATAGTGTGAGGCTTTTGTGTTAATGGTAGTTGCTATTAATTATGATATGTCATAGGGAGATGTAAAAAATTAGATGTCATGATTATATTTTAGGGCTCATCACTGAAACAACATGAAGTTCCATATCTTAACATAATTTCAATAATGCTATTTTACTGTTTAAATCATGGACAATGATTAAGTTGGCAAGGTCATATCTATGAAGCTTCCATAATCATGATCATTATATATACACAACATGTTGATGTAATCATATATGTACAGAAAATACTTGTTTTTAAGGCACTTTACAAGTGCTGGAGAGAAGTGCAGAGGGCTTCAAACCCTATAATAATCTAAGTATGATTAAAATAGCTCCACCACAGGAAAGCCCTACAGTAGACAAAGTGTAATTAATGATAAAGTACGGTAATTGTTATTAAGTTTTGATTATGAAAATTATTTGGCTATTTCCCACATCCTTGACAGGCTCCTTGATGTGTTTTTCTAAAAAAAAGAGTGGACTCATTACATAGTTACCATGTTGTTAAGTTGTTAATGTTGAATAAAGGCACAGGTTCATCAAGTTCAACGTTTGGGTTGTGTGTGTGTCTGTGTGTTATCTGCACCTCTGCATATCTTGTGAACTGAGAAAAGTATCTAGATAGTTCTTAAATGATTCCATACTCTCAGCTGATACCACTGTCTGTGGAAGGGAGTTCCACAATTTTACAGCTCTCACAGTAAAGAATCCCGTTTCTTGATTACGCCCTTTCTCTTCCAGTTTCAGATGGTGGCCTCTTGTATTTTTGACTGAACTGAACTAATAGTAAACAGTTTATTACTGATTGTCCAATCACCATTAAACAATAGGTAAATTAATATTATGACCCCTTTCAGTCTCCCCGTTTTAAGTGTGAAAATGTTTAATGCATGCAGTCTTTCCTCATAGTTTAGGTCCTCAAACCACTTTATTAGCTTTGTTGATCTTCTCTGGACTCTCTCCAGCTCAAGGACATCCTTTCTGTGGATTGGAGACCAAAACTGAAGATGTGGCCGGACCAGTGTTTTTTACAGGGGCCGAAATATGGATTTGTCTTTGCGGTACATTACCTTTTTTATACATGATAGTACCCTGCTCGCCTTATTTGCATGCTGTTAATAAGGCGACAGTCCACTAGGACTCCCAAATCTTTTTCCACCTCCGATTTCCCCAGTGGTACACACATTAATGAGTAGCTTGCTTTCATATTTTTACCTTCCAAATGCATAATCGTGCACTTCTTAATATAACACCTCATCTGCCATGTAGATGTCCACCCCCCTATTTTATCCAAATATTCCTGTAATATTTATATGCCTTATGTCGAGTTTACTACCCTACAAACATTAGTGTCCTCGGCAAAAATTGAAATATGGCTATTAATAGCAGTCCCAATATTATTGATAAACAGCATTGGCCCCAAGACAGAACCCTGTGACACACCACTGTCAACCAAGGGCAACTTGTAAAATGAGCCAATTATTGATACTCTCTGGACACGTTCACTTTTCAGGTTCCTATCCAAGTACACACCATTGTATTAATGTCACAAGATTGCAGCTTGTAAATTAAATGTTTATGAGGTACCGTATCAAATGCTTTTGAAAAATCAAGGTACATTACCTCAACTGGTTTCCTTTGTCTACCTCCTCATAGAACGCTAATAGGTTGGTTTGACACGAATGGTCTTTCCTGAAGCCATGTTGGTGGTCACTTATGATATCATGCCCATCAGCATATTCCAGAATATGGTTCTTTATCATACCCTTAAACAACTTGTATACTTTTAAGATTTTAAGCTGACTGGTCTATAATTTCCAGGTACACTTCTCAAACCCTTTTTAAAGATTGGTACAACAGTTGCTTTACGCCAGTCAGCTGGTACTTCCCCCAGTTATGGAGTCCTTAAAGATTAGGAACAATAGCCTTGCTATTATTATACTTAGCTCCTAAAGTACCCGTTGGTTCAAGTTATTTGGTCCTTCGGATTTTTTCACATTAAGTTTTTCTAGTCTGCGGTGAACACTAGGTTTCCGTCAATCACAGTGGTATTTTCCTTTCAGTGCTTCCCAGATTCTTGTTGTGTTCATTTAACCCGTCGCTTTCCCAAGTAAATACTGTGGAGAAGAATGCATTTAACACTGTGGCCATCTCCCTGACATTTGTAATCAACCTCCCAGTCTCATCCTTTATGGGACCTACCTCTTCCTTTCTTACCTTTTTATTGTTTATTTATTGGAAGGGGTTTTTTTCTGCAAACTATGGCAATACATTTTTCATATTCTATTTTAGCTGCCCAGATAGTTCTGGAAGGCCAGTGCTGTCCCTTCAATCTTATATTTTTTAAATGCCAGCTTCTTCTTATTGATAAGTTGTTTTACGTTCGAATTCAGCCATGCAGGTTTAGCTTTTATTCTTTTATTTTTGTTGCCCAATGGTATGTACTGGCTAATGTTACTGTTTAGTATACCCTTAAGCCAACCCCACTTAGTCATACTGTTCTTTGTTATAAATAATTCCTCCCATTTGATATCATGCATTAATGATTGCAGGGTGTCAAAGTTAGACTTTTTGAAGATAAGCCTTCTTGTCAAACCAACCTGCATTTCTTTTTGGTAATCTACTGTGAACGTGATGAGTTGCTATGTCTGAAACCAGCTCTGTATTGTTTGATATTATTCGATCTAATAATTAATTCATCCTAGTTGGGACTTCTACTATCTGTTCAATGAAACTGTCTCTCAATACGTCAAGGAAACGGCAAGCCTTGGCTGAGTGTGCGGTTCCCTTTGCCCAAGCAATGTCCAGATAATTGAAGTCCCCCATATAATAATGTCACCTTTTTTCCTGGCCAATTCAGTCTGTGAGAGGAGTTGAGTTTTCCATCCTCCTTTATGTTCGGAGGTATATAGCATACCGCCACAATCAGTCTACTATTAAACTCAGGCTTAATTTGTTCTAGCCACAAGCACTCAGCTCCGTTACAATTTCCATCAGCAATGTCTGCATGCATGTGCACCTGAAGATTGCTCTTCCCAACATACATGCATACCCCTCCTCCCCTTCTACTCATTACACTATTACTGGATGTTTTACTCTTAGTAGGGTGTTGAGTGTTGGTGGCGCACATTTGTTGGCCACCAACTGTGTTTTGTCCATATTTTTTGCCCTTGTGGTTTTGCAACAGCAAATATGTTGCTCATATACTCAACACCCTACTAAGAGTAAAACATCCAAACCGATCTAAGTCTTTGTAACTGAATAAATACATATTGAAAAAGGAAATTATATAAACCAAAAGAAATAAAAAAAATGGCTATAGGAAAAAAATGAACTCTTTTTTTTTTAGTTCAGTAATAATATACATAGCTAGGAGCTCTCAATATGACTATTCTGTCTGCGGACTGCTGGAAATTTCCTCCAGCCCACCAATTTTCTGATTAAAGAAGTGTCGAAATCTGTCTGAGAAAGGAGATGTGGACTGTTCCATTTTTATCTTCAGGACCTCCATCTGGCTAATAGAAGCACATTAGCGGTGAGAGGGAGAATTAGATCAAAGTCAGTGCTTGTTATAGAAGCTAGTGAGGTGGGAAAAGACAGTAGGCTGCAATGAATGTCCCTGCATTTCATACGTATTTATTGTCCCATTGCCACCTTTGCATTGTCACAATTCCTAGTTTATCTTCCGTGTATTATCACCATTGCCAACAGATTGTCATGATTGGCCTTAAGTTGCTCACATTTTGCAACCATTGCCTGTTTTTTGTCAATGTATTGCAAATATTACCTGATTGTTGCCTTTATATTTTCACAATTGTATGTTACTCAAATACTTAATGACTGCTTATTTGTTGCCAACATATTTGGGTGTTGTCCACATTTGTTGCCCACCAACTGTGTTTTGTCCATATTGTTTACCCTAGTTATTCAAACCATAGAAAATATGTTGCTCATATATTGCCATGATTGTCTGTGTTTTTCTGGCATAGTGCCACACTTCCTATCTATTTCCACATTAAATGCAATGGTGCTGACCATGTGAGACCAAGTCAGCACTGTTTTTTGAAGACCATATTACTATACTTTTTCCACTTTTCCTCAAAGGCCTTACACTATCAAGCCAAATACGAAACGTTTAAATATTTTGGCACAGTATGAACACCACAATTTTGTTGTTCCTTCTCCCCCTTCCCATGGTATTTTAGGTCCAGATGGTTACAAAAGTTTCCAGGTATTCTAATATATATTGAATAGTGATTTTTTTTTTTGGGGGGGTAGCATGTTCAATTTATTTATCTTCCAGTGTGCACTACACAGAAAGACACACGGAAAGAAGCAACAAATGAATAAGCAGCTAAAGTAAATAAATGCATTTAAAATTGAGTAGAGGCCTGCAAGAAAATATAAAGCAGGGACAAATACCTCCTAAGAAGCAGACAAAATTAAACTTCCAAAGAGAAGCCAAATCAAATATTGTGAAAATAATTTGAAGTCTGATTGCTTCAACATCCAATGTCTTGTGAGCAGTGATGCATTCAGGTGCACCAAACCAATATACCGTGTGTTCAGTAAGTCAGATCTTTCAATCTGTCTTTTACAAAAAATGTTTGCTGCAGTGCCATTACATTACTAAAGGATGTTTAATCTTATATATGACTATGTGACCTTTGACCACATTCTAGGTTAACATGAAAGTCACTCACTAAAATGTGCACGGTACTTGCACACATAAATCTGCACCGTATTTGCCTTAGGGGAATTTAAAGCTTAACTGAACTAACTGAATAGAGAACCTGATGATGCAACTGCTCCAGATTATTTCTGCTCCAATTTTGATCAATTCCCCCCAGTGTGTTTTTGTAACGGGATCATGTCTTCCATAATCAAAGCAACACCCTAAAAACTTTCTTGAATTTGGTCCTCCAAAATGTTTTGCATAGTAAAAAGCCTATGTTATCATGACACCCATACACTTGGGACACAAATTATGTGTTTGTGTTTAAAGCAAAACTTTCATGAGGAAATGAGGGTCCAAAAGGAATAAAAAAGATGAGTGCCCAACAAAGATTTTTTGTTTGTCGCACCTGTTAAAAGTCAAATCATTTTGAAAGTTCCTGGGTATTCTTCATCAACTGTTGTTCTCTGTGACAAACATCTAGCACTGGATCTGCCCTGTTTACCCTTGCCAGCTGGTTGACCCCCTCCCTTGTGGGTTTTTCAACATCAAGACCCTGCTAATCTGGCCTTGTACCTTACACTGGTTGTATGCAGAGCAAACCACTGTGGATTCTTTGTCTGTTCTACCCAGTAACACCTCTGCCTAGTGGACAAAAGGAGGCCGGGTAGCTTGTGGATAGCCTTATTTGAAACTAGTATGCGTATGTCCCACCCTTCCTCTATCCTTCTTACACTTCACTCGTTGCCACTCCCTGATACCTACTCAGAGTATTGCTTAAGTAAATACATATCAGGATAATGGGAGATAATGGTAGTGCATTGGGTTTAGATGCTGTACAACCTCTCCCTTGAATCGCCAACTTCTGAAGAGGAGATGGCCCATTTTTTGGTACTTATGAGGTAGTTTATTATTAAAATCTCTTCTGACCGTGTGCGTTCCTGAAAAGATTGGGTGGGATTTGCAAGGAATCTGGAGTTTAGAAAAAGGGTTACTATAAAAATAACAATTACACCATAACATAGCAAGCTATATAGGCACAATATATGGTGACATCAAGGGGCCAACTTTATTGCCTGCATCTGGAACTAAACAAAGCACATAGTATGATCAGAACACCCTTGGTTCCTAACCCTTAATCATTTTGCATATGTTTTTTGCTAGACAATATTAAAATGAGTTAGTGCAAAGCTAATTCAGGTTATTTAAACGTATTTGCAGTATTTTAAAAAAGACAGACAGATCTTTTTTGAAAGGTTCCAAGAAGAGCAAATTCCCCAGTTTAAATCATAAGAATTGCAGTTAACATTATCATAAAAATAAGAGAGATGACAGCAGAACTAATCAAACTATAACTATTCCTGAAATATACAGTATCGGGTTATGGATGTACTATTTTTTCATATTCCCTGTAGAAATGTTTGCTATTTATACAACTGTGGTGGAAAGCCTATGACAGGCATTGTGTCAGACTCTGCAGCAAATATGTCTTCACTTTTCCCTAAGGAGTTTGTTTTTTCCTATTGACAATGTTAACACGCCATCACTGATAGCACAGAAAACAGTACAGCAACACAGCCTCCATTCTTTTCTGTATATTATAAACACATATAACAGTAGCGAGTAACAGAAGCAATAAGTAGTAATTGTACAAAGTCATGTGTGTAGTAACTTGCTGTAAGTTACATTGTGAGCTTGTGCCTGGAATAGCAGAATAAAAGTTATTATACGGAGGCAATTGAGTTCTGCATTTTTAAGCTTTCATTTACATTGCATTACTAATAGTCGCAAAGGATATAACTCTACTTTGTGTCTACCAAATGCACATTAGGCAGATAGAAGACCTGATGGCCTCCCTCAGAAATCTGTAAAAAATTAAGAGCTACCTAGCCCACCTGGATCCACTACCCCACTGCCTAATGACAACCATTGGTCGGACCTTTTTATCATGTGTGGACACGAACAGAAACCTCAACAAACAGCCAGAGGCTCTACCATTTCTTGGCCTTCATGTGGAGGCAAGAAGCATCACCACCTTCTTTCCCATCTCCCTTCTCCCTCTTTTCCCCCACCCTATCCCCTACTCAGAGACAAGCTCTAATTTTGGTGTTACACTCTTGTTCCACTATATTACATCAGCCGATTCTTAGGGGACCTTTACTATACACTTAGGGTGATTTACTTCAAAAATAGGGATCTTCTCTGAAAAATGTTTGTAAATATTGACTGTATTAAACAATGTGAAACATTTCTGCACAATTGCCAATTAAAAGTGATCAGAATTTTTCACATGATTGGACAAATTAAATTAATATTAACACATTTTTTCAGTGAAGACTCTTAATTTCTTTAGTAAATCAGCCTCATTATCTTTACTAAGACTTCTAGTTAATTCTCTCTAAAGCTGGCCATACACTAGTAGCATCACACACTTGACGAATGTTGATTGAAATTTCGTTTGATTTTAACGTTTGATTTCAGAATGAATATAGTTTCCTGAACAAAAACCACATTCACAGTTAGAATTTTGTCCATTCAATAGATCATAGATACAATGGCCTTGTAAGACAACCAACATCAGAATGAAGTCTTAAGGTTGCATGCCAAGTCTGCCCATGGGCCCATTCAGCTCTGAATAGAAGGTCCTCTGCTGAATGCTGTGATTCCTGCCATCAGTTATGTCACTATAGAACACAGTAGTGAGGTAGCAACTGATAGCAGGAAGCAGAGCACTAGATGGGGATGAACTATCTGACACACCCAGAAGTGAATATCAGTGGCACCAGGGTCAATTTAAGAGTACTGATAAGCAGTCCAAAGGGCAATAATAATTTTTATTTATTTATATTTTTGTATGATCAACACTGCACATTTGTGTTAAATTGGCAGAAGTACAGTATGTGTGCATGGAGAGATGGATGTAGACACTGTATAGATGCTAGAACTCCAGATATTAGTATTCTCCATTGTTTTTTGCAGATTCCTATTACATGGCCTATATAAACTAATTAAATGCATTTTTTTTGTCTTTTAACCATTGGTTGACTTTAAATACTTCTGCAAGGATAACCTCAATGTTGTGCGGATGAGCAGTAGATTCTTCATATGTACAGAGAAAAGATAGCAGTGACAGGGACACTGTGTTGCTGAACAGCGAATGGTATATACACATAAGAATTGATCAGAGACAGCAGTAAAGGGTACAACACTAAACAAGATTTGTTACATATGCTTCGGAAAAAGTGCTAGGTAACAGTAAGATGGAATTGTTCCTGTTGATCAGCATTTGCTCTAGTAGGTGTTGATGCACAGCAGTAACAGGGACATTGTGATATTGGACAGTGGATGGAAAATACAGTATGTATGGTCAGTGTTGACCGGTATTAATGCTACTGGGATGGGGATGGTGCAGCTGTATCAGTAACGGGGATAGCATACTGCTAAGCATACACTATATAGGGACTGGAAACAGGCAGAAGTGAAATGGACAATATGCTACTTAGAAATGAATAGCAGAGAGGCATGTGCTGTTGGGCTAGCCAATGATAAGTACATTGTCTTGTACATTGTACAAGTATATATGTATCTATGTATATATGTACATCTACAAGTTCATTGTAGATGTTACATATATAAGTGCAAAATTGACATCATATATAGGCATCAATATAGACTCATGGCCAGAATTCTATTTCTGCAATACTTTGCATAGCCAAATGTCCTGTGAAACTAGGTGTATGCTTATTCTGTGCTAATGGAGGCATAAATGAACATTCTTAGAAATCATCCAATCATATGCAAAAATCCTTTATTTATTCTTGCCCATGATTAGATATTCAAAGAGAACACAGCCTCACCTTTTTTGTTAAGCTTAGTGAACATTCACTTTGCAAAGTATATATGCATTTTCCAGTTTAAATATTCCCTTTCCAAAGTGAACAGTCTCTATCCCTTTAGTAAATCAGCCCTATAGGTAGCCTGTCACTCACACTACCTGGAGTAACTAGCACTGACACCAACATGTGATGTAAAAAGCTTCAACCTCCCTGGCGATATGACTATGCAGGATTTTAGCATGCCAAAGCGGTACATTGTTTTTCATGGCGATTTGTTGTTTTATATTGTAAGCCTGTAATTCTTAGTAAATCTTAGGAATAACTCACCTAAATCTGTCCAAACAAGAGTCCAGTAGACATCCCGGGTATGATAAAGTTTGAAACACAAAATCATAAATTATAATATAATACATAATTATAAATAATTATAAGAAATTATAATATAATATATAATTATAAAAATTACAATATAATAATAAAAACAATGGTCCAGTAAATGGGAATTCTGGGGGCGCTGCCTGATCCGTACCACAGTCAATAGAGTACCAAGTACGAACATCACTGAGCTCGGTCGCAGACGCGTCGCTGTCGTCACTTTCAGTGTCTGATGATTAATTTTCCATCGCTGTTTTCTACGTGGTCTAAAACCGCTTTTGACCTAAAGGGACGCTTTTTGGATGCCATGGACGTTCTCAAGTTTCATGGCGGAAACAACAGTAAAAGTGCAGGCAGGGCACTAGTCAAAGCTCTAGGGACAAAATTGAAGTGCAATAGTTTGATACATATATGTAATTATAGCAGATTACATTGTATTCTGTGTATTCTGCGAAAATGTCATGTTTGCACTTTTGAATTTCCCGCCGGCTCTGCCCCCCGCTGTGACACCCGAAACTAAACTGAAAGCCGAATGCCGGCATCGGCCGGGCGCACACAGCAGAGGACACCGCGGGCTAGCAGGGACAAGGTAAGTGACACTTTGCACAATCCCGAGTGTGGCTCGGGGTTACCGCTTTTGGTACTGAAAATTAAACCCAAGCCACACTTGGGAATACCACCAGGGAGGTTAAAGAGCTGTTCAAGGATGATCAGAGAGATCTGGATTCTGCTCTATGTACTGAGCACTCACAGGAAAAAAGGTGGAAGAATATTTCAATGAAAGAAAACATGATGCTGGCTTCT
>NW_017306664.1:1079760-1091807 GCF_000935625.1 Nanorana parkeri
ATATATAAAACAGGAAATGCTATAGGGTAAAGCAGGGGTGGACTGACAAAACATGGGGCCCCCGTGCAATACAAGATTATGGGGCCCCTTTTGCTCCACCCATATACAGGCCACATCCAACCACAATTCCCACTCATCCACAAAGCCCACCCACATATAAATTCTTGTGTCACAGAAATTATTTCTCCTTACTATTTTCAAAATAGCAGGTCTATTCACTAAAAAGTGAATTGCAGCGGAATTCATAGAAGAATTTGAACCACCAGTTCTACACCAAAAGAGGTGATTTGGAAAATGAGCTCATTGGCAGCATTTTTCTTGTTTGGATAATTTGACCGAGCTTCTTGAAGATGTGATGGATAAGCAGGGGCAGATGTGGAGGATCAGAGGAGCAGATGCGGAGATAAGCACGGCAGATGCGGAGGATCAGTAGGGGCAGATGTGGAGGAACAGAGGGGCAGATAAGGAGGATCAGAGGAGGAGGAGGATCAGAGGGGCAGATGAGGCAGATTGGTCTCCAACACACTTACAGTCCTCAAACTCGATCTGGTTGATGACCATATTTGAGACCATGCTTCATCCCCTAGCGAAATAGCCAACTCTTTTTCCGATTTGAAGAGTGGAAGTGGTCCTTGTGTGTCTGAAGTAAGAGAGTGATTAATTGAAAGTCTAGACAAGGACATAAAATCATCATGTAGATGCATTAGGTTGGAAAGGGAGACTACGGGGTTGGATAGAAGCAAAAGGGCATCATCAGCGAAAAGGCATAATTTGTGAGAGACACCATCATAAGACAGACCTGATACATCCGTGTTAAGGCAAATCATTTGGGCTAGAGGTTATATTGCAAGGGCAAAGAGTAGAGGGGAGAGAGGGCATCCCTGCCTAGTGCCTCTTTGGATGGAAAACAAAGAGGAGCAAAATCAGAATACCTAACATACACTGAAGGAGAGAAGTAAAGTGACTATATCCAGTTAAGCAAGCACGGGCCAAACCCTCGACGGTGTAGAACATATAAAAAGGTAAGGCCAAGATAGCGCGCTGAACGCTTTTCTAATAGCAAGGGAAAGAAGCATAGTTGGAACAGTCTGTTTCGAGCTTACTCAGTCAAAAGCATAATACGGCGAACGTTGTCACTTGCCTGACAAGCAGGGATAAACCCAACTTGATCTTTATCAATTAATTCACCAATGATCTTGTTCAGTCTGCCAACAAACACCTTTCGCTACAATTTTCAGATCTACATTAATAAGCGAGATTGGTCTAAGATTATTTTCTTTTTTAGCAATTCTATTGTATATTTAATGGTGTGCTTGGGATAATTGTCCTGTTTGAATGACCCAATTTTGTCCAAGCTTTAGCTGTTGGACAGATGGCCTCACATTTTACTCTAGAATACGCTGGTATACAGAGAAGTTGATGGTCGACACAATGATTGCAAGGTGCATATGTCCCGTGGCTGCAAAACAAGACCAAATCATCACCCTGCCACCACAGTGCTTCACTTTCGCCAAACGTGGTGCAGTGCACTAAGACCAAACATCTCCAGTTTTTCGTTTGTACGAAGGACATTGTTCCAGAAGTCTTGTTTGCTCGGTTGCAACTTTGCAAACCAAAGTCATGCTGCCATGTTCTTTTTAGAGAGAAGTGGCTTTCTCCTGGCAGCCTTTCCAAACAAACCATACCTGTTCAGTCTTTTTCTAATTGTACTGTCATGAAGTTTAACATGCAACATGCTAACGGAGACCTGTAGAGTCTGAGATGTAACTCTTTGTTTAAAAAAAAAAAATTCTGAGCACTGCATGGTCTGACGGGAGTACATTTGCTGGGACATGCACTCTTTGAAAGATTGTCTTGAATGTTTTCCACTTGTGAATAATCTTCCTCTCGGCGGAATGATGGACTTAAAATTGTTTAGAATGGCCCTATAACCCTTCCCAGATGGGCAGGAAAAATCGCTTCTCTAAGATCATTGCTGATGTGTTGCCTCCTTGGCATTGTGTTAACACACACCTGAATGCGCCAGACAAGCAAACTGCTAAAACTTCAGCCTTTATAGAGGTGGTCACACTTGCTGATGATCAATTAATCAAGGGCATTTAATTAGCAGAACCTTGCTGCTACTTAGCCTCTAATTACTATGGTAGCAGTAAGGGTGTACTTAGTTTTTCACACATGACATCTCCATTTTGGCTTAATGTTTGTAAAATAAATAATGGCACAGTGTAATATGTCATGTGTTGTTGTTCATCTGAGGTTGTATTTATCTAATTTTAAGATCTGCTTAGATGGCCAGATGGTTTTTATTATGTCCTATTATTTGATACCAAAGAGTTCAAAGAGGTTGTACTTTCTTTTTCACATGGCTGTAAATGCAGTCAATCAATGCATGCCTATCACTGAGTTCAGGACCTTGCAACCGATTTTGTGGTTGAATTAACTTTTGCAAGGGAATGTTCACTTTGCATGTGAACTTTCCCCACTGACTCTCATCATGTGCAAGCAAAAATACTGTTGTTTTTTTATTTGAAATTTCCTTTATTTGATATTCTTTCCAAAGTGAATATTCACCACATTCACTAAGAGAAGGGAAAATTCCCTTGCAAAGTGAATAGCGTATTAGCCTTCAGCTAACCAACCCCTTTGTGTTCATATAACCTCCATAGCTCTAGTTATAAGTTGTTTACATATTTTTTGTACTTATATAGCTTTCCTCCCTGTATGTTTCTCCGGTGATACAAACACATACAGTATTTAAACTGTTATCAGCTTCTGACCAGTCTGGACTTGTGTTAAGCTATATACTAGACATGTGCAAGGCCAAAAAAATTGTTTAGTTTAGTTTCGTTTTAAATTCGGATTTGTGTTATTTCGTTTTTCGGGATTTGGGTGTGAAAGTCAATTCGGATTTGGAATCCGGATTCGGACGAAATTCGGTAGCGGTAGGTCGAACGTTCGTTTCGTTTTCGGTTCTTATTTGTTTCTTATTCGTTTCTTGTTCATTTCTTATTCGTTTCGTTCGTTTGTGACATTTGAGGGGTAAAAAATATTTTTCTCCTTCTCTAATGTCACTTTGCTCCAATGAACGAAACGAATAAGAAACGAATAAGAACCGAAAACGAAACGAACGTTCGACCTACCGCTACCGAATTTCGGAAATGGAAATTTGGATTTGTTTGCATTCGTTATGTCTGTAATTCGGAATTCGGATACATCCGAATTTCCGAAAATTCGTCCGAATTTCAATTCGGAACGAAACGAATCGCACATGTCTACTATATACCTACAGATTTTCGGTGCTGCCAAGAACCCTCTTTCTATTCTAGCATAAATAGCCCATCAAACACAGACCAATGTCAATTTTGATCATCGTTTGTTAGCACTACCAATTTATCGAATTTTGTCAATCAACAGAATGGATTTTCGTTAGCGCATGTGTAATGTTCTTGCTGCGATTGTTTTCAAACGATAATGCCACTAAGCCAT
The DNA here is from genome assembly GCF_000935625.1 of Nanorana parkeri. Classification (NCBI taxonomy): domain Eukaryota; kingdom Metazoa; phylum Chordata; class Amphibia; order Anura; family Dicroglossidae; genus Nanorana; species Nanorana parkeri. The sequence continues at coordinate 1,083,247 of NW_017306664.1, forward strand.
CGGTTTTCGTTCAATTTGGAAAAAAGTTTTACAACCTGACCGATCGAGGACATTCGGCCAGGAGTGCAGTAATTAAAATCGTTTGTGTCCATTCAACTGATCGATTATCATTCGAAAGGTCAATTTCAGAGCGAAAATTGATAGGTGTATGGGCACCTTTACGCATCTCAATTACTCTGCAGAAGACATTAGACAGTAAGTTTCACTACGCAGAGACTGATGTAAATGGTTCATCATAGGACATTAACACATTATATATGTATTTACTGCATATGGTAACCAGTATGTTTGGTATCAATTCTAGGACAGTAAGGCTACCTACAAACTGATTGCATTACTTTGGGAATCTTTCAGAAAAAAATATAATTGGAATTGACTTGTGTAAGTATCTTATTACTTTCTTTTGAAAATAAAATTTTGAAAAAATCCTACTCTAACTGTGTTGCTATAAAAAAAAAAGACTTCCCAGAATCCTCACAAGGGACTAAACACCAAACCACACTTTAAAAGAACAAGGACATTATTGCAAGGAAGCAGGTAGACTGAATGAAATGTACAAGATGAAAGATAGAGTGTTCGAGAATACAAACTTAAAAATAACACCAGACTGATATGTGTGGTTACAACCTGCTATTCTGTTCTTACAAACTCAAAGATAGAGTATCATCAAAGTTACACATTCTGTAATACTTTGAAGATGAAAGATCAACTCTAATATATTCCCAAAGCTACTACAAGCAACCACACAGTCTGCAATATGTTCAAATGGAGATGTTACAAGACACCTGACCAAAGTAGGCACCATTCACAGCAGTGAATGTACTATATTTAAAGTGTAGACAGTCATGTTGTAATTACAGTCAACAAAATAGTTTCAAGCTATTTATTATAATATAATACCATATAATATATTTCTGTAGTGTTGTCAATACGTACACTTATTACTGTGCAGATTTGTCCATTTTATAGTATATACAGTACATACGTGTGGATGATGTTGCTAAATCCATTGATAATTCTCAGGTATATGGGTAGCATCAAACAACACAGAGCCAATGCATTATGGTGAAATGATAATCAAATGGTTATCAGATGTCAATAGAAGGATTTGAGGAGCATAGGATATGGCCATATGCTTTGTGTGTACATATTTATGAATTATCTTGAAAAAAATGTTTAATTCATGCAGTGTATGCATTCTCTGGGATCAGTAGGGTGGTGATGTTGTCCTCTGCAGAGTAAAAGTCGGGGGAAAAGATATTATAGTAATTCATTTTTTTGGGGGCAACATTTGCCCCCTGTCTCCTAGAACAACATTTTACGAAATTCAGACATTCGGATACATCTGAATTTCCTATGTGTCTGGATGTGAACAAATCGGATTATGCATTTAACAAGAACTTGGATCCGTCCGAATTTCGTTCAAAACAAAACTAAATCAGACATGTGACTGTTCTCTGGCCAATCAGATATATTGTTGTCTGTTAAGGGTTGAATTACAGGCATGGTCATGTGACTTTGTGTTGTGGAACTTTCCGAAATGAAAATACAGACAGATATGGAATCCGGATAACAAATCACATTTCCAATACAAAAAACTAAATAAATAAGAATTTGAATTGATCCAAAACGAAACAATGTTTGTGTGGGGTAACATGTCTACTTTTTGGAATCCAAACTGCCAAAATAACACTGAAGTTCAGATTCAGCACGGGTCATTCAAACTGCTTATCCAAATTTTGGGATCAGCTCTACTTATCAACTGCATTTTAATAATGCCAGCTACTTTGATAGTAATAGGATAGTTATAGGATATGAAACCAATGTTGTACATCACACACCCTATATTATCTGTCCCTCCTTGCATAACTCTGTGAATGGCTAGCATGCCTGAACAGCCCTAGTTAGCAATGGTTGGAAAACAAATCATACAATCAAGTACTATAACTATATGTGCACTATTTAGTGACAGGAATATAAATTCTAAAAATAAACACTGCACATCACACCTAAACCAAGTACTATTTAGTCTTGCTAAATAATTAAAAGTGATTAGTAAAATGGACAAAGTTTTATTTAATGGATGTTTGACAAGCCCAGCGGGAGGTTTGCATCTTGCTATTGATTCTGCCCTTTTTCAAGACTAATATGCAAGCTTTGAGTACAGTACAAGCTACTACTTCAAAAGTGACATTGTTTGTTTAAAACCAGCAGCTCTGGGATCTATCATTTCGTGATGGGAGCCTTACTGTCGTTAAATGACAGATCCACACTGTTTATTTTTTTCCAATAAAGGACTCTTTCATGGTGTAAGTAATTTTATGTACTTTTTCACTTTTTAAGGGACTTTGTAACAACAGGTACTATGTGCTCCATACTCATTTACCTAGGGGGGAGCGGATATCTTGAGCCCCCTTTTTTCTAAAGGTTCTTCCAAATTCCAATAAATCCCTCTCCACAAACCCCTACATGCATTGTGGTGATAAGGCCCTTGTTCCCTCGATATGTATACATGTACATGATACTCAGGCTGCATGTCTGGACAAGGGTCCTCTACTCCCATTTATTCTTGAAGGGCTAGTACCATTTAAAAAACAACATTAAAAACAACATCCATTAAAATTCATAAAACATCCTTATCCAGGCATGCAGTGGCAGAGTGTGCGGGGCAGCAAACTTGTCCCCCTCTTCCTGATTTATACCAGGCCACATGCCTTCAACATTGGATGGGAGTGGCAAAGCATTCCCCTCCTTCAAGACACCTTGTTCCCAATGTTGAAGAAACAAGGGCCCGATCCCTTTATCGTAACAAAAGGCATGTGGGGGTGTGCAGGGTCAACTTATCAGTGTCTGAATCCAGACCCCCCAGATGAATGTGTAATTCATCCCATTGTTACTCATTTACAACAAAAAAAAAGAGAAAGGAAAAAAAAAACCCACCCACAACATGATGAAAAAAGACCTTTATTAGAAGAAAAAACGTTCCCTGATGCAAATCCAACTTTAATCCAGAGATGTAGATCTATGTCAGTCACAATGAGCCCCCTGCCCTATGATGTGATGTTCACCTGCGCTAATGACAGATCCCTGGTCTGCTTCTGTATGTAAGCAAATAGGCTTGGGATCCTGGGTGATGCTGTGGAAAGTTTTAACAGGGTTTTAAGTTTTAATACATCCTAAGAGATGCCTGTGAAGATGGAAAATGCAATAGGTGGTTGCAACCAACTCTAATATATTATTATTAATGTATATGCTCATATCAATGACAATACATTACAGCACTGATATATATATAGATATATATATATAGATATATATATCTATATATATATAGATATATATACCTATATATAGATATATATATCTATATATATATGCATGCTGCAATGTATTGTCATAGATATGACCATGTAAATAACATTTGTATAAAGCTGTATGGCATGTTAAAATACTACATTAGAGAAGGCAGTTCCTCTGCTGTATTTTAGTTACACATGTTTTCGTGATCTGGCAAGGAATCTGCCACAGGGAAATGCTTAGTGGTATCATCTGAGTATCTCTATTGCCATGTAGCTGGGTGAGTGTTGTGAAAGAAGGAAAAAGACATTCAGAAAGAACTATTGTTTACTATTGATTTGTAAATTAAACACAGATAGTAAGCTATGTCCAAGAGACAGACCGCTAAAGGTGCCCTTACACTTTACAACCCTCGCAAGACGTTTGTCTTGCGAGGGTTGTAAAGTACTTAAAAAAACGTACAATCTGCCCATCTTGGACAGGCAGATCGTACTTGCGATCATCGCTTCCCATGACTGCAAACGGGCAGTGTGCGCGTGCGCACACCGGCCCGTTCGGCAGTTGTCGAACAAGCAGGCCACTAACTCGCCGAGAATCGTACGATTCCCGGCGGGTTTTCCAGCCTGCTTGTTTGACGGAAGACGTGCGACCGTACAGTAGAAACGGTTGCACGCCTTCCATACACTGCACGATTCTCGTACGATCGCGGGATTTCCCACGATTCTGGTACGAGAATCGTGCAGTGTATGGGCACCTTAAGCATGCTTGTAACCATCCATACAAACACTCAGCTAAGTGCATGAGGAATCTAAAGCAAGCAAATTACATTCTACCTGCCAAGAAGGCCAATTAACTCTCTACATTGAAAACAGCACACAGACACAGAGTGGTATTATGTCTATACCTTGCTTAAAGTGCATTTCCACTTTTGCAGTCAGAATTGAGAAAAATACCCCATTTTATGTTTGTTATGTATTCCAATTTATACAGCATATCTAAAAATATATATATTTTTAAATATTTATTTTAGATAACTCTATTTTGCAGGCCTCCACAAGCTTCTCTCTAAATTTCAGCAAACTCAGTTTGCCCTAACATAAAGCCCTGGGACAGGCTGAGTTGCTCCCCTTCATTAACATAACATGTCCCCAGGGCTTTAAGCCTTTTGTTAAGACAGACAGACCTGCTCAACTAGTTTACAAGGGATAATGAAATCTGCCAGCACAGTGCAGACAGGGTTAATATTTTGCAAGAAACTCCCCCAACCACCACAGAGTGAGAACTAAGCAGGATGTTTCAATCCTGGAGTTAGCACAAAGAACATCCAAAACTATTTTTTTTAAGTTTATGCTATGTGATTGGGAACATGTAACACATATAAAGTGGATGTTATCCCAGTTTGACTGCAAAAGTGGAAATACATGTTAAAATCTTTACAGCACTTTAAAATGTTAGAATACATGATATTTTGTATTACTAAAAAACACTCCCATCATATCCGCCAATTTTCATAAACATATTTATGAAATGTACTTTCTTGCCACCAACAGAGTAGTAGTTAACTCTAACTATTAAGTTCAAGTATTTGAAGGCTTTTGAACTAATGTTTACTAAATATGTCTATCATTTAGTGAATGTAAGTGATCCAGATGTGTCTCTGTGCCCCCCAATTAATTATTTTGCACTTAGTTGTTTAGTATATTGTTTTTACTTTGTATTTAAAAAAACAATTCCTTAGCTAGTGTTTTAAATGTTTAAACATTTGATATAACTCATGCTGCACAAATATATCCAGTTTTTAAGGATAGTAATCCCAATATTAAATCCTAAATGCTTAATATTCAATATAAGCATCCTAGAGACTGATTTGGTGCAAGCAATCCCTCACAGAAAATTACAGTTATATGATGTATAAGTGAACCATTGGGTAGTGTACAATCTACCGAACTGGAATTTTAATGAACATGGCTATTTTATATTTTACATCTCACTGGGGTCACCATTCAAAATGCAATCAGTTCTACTGCACCCATTTGGACTTTTTAAAGACCTTAGTAGACCTTATCCATACATGTAGGAATTACAAATAGGAATGCACCGATATTTTCGGTATTGAGTAAGAGTACCAATATTTATCTTTCGGTTCTTACCAATACCGAATACCAAGCCCGGTACTTCCGTGAGCATGGATTCAGCTTCCCAGCCAATCGGGATTGAAGCCGACTTCCTGGCCAATCAGGAATCTGGGAGGTGGGTCATTACCCACAGCACAGCTTCCTGATTGGTAGGGAAGCTGGATCCATGCTGTTTGGCCAGCTCAATGCTGATTGACCAGGACACCATCTTCCCAGCAAATCAGTAAAGCCAGAAGGTGGGTCACTACCCACCACCCGGCTTCCTGATTGGTCGGGAAGCCAGTTCCAGGCTGTTTAGCTGGCTCAATGCTGAATGGCTGGGAAATACTCGGTATCTGCACCAATACTAGTATTGGTATTTGCGCATCTCTAATTAAAAACATATGCTTTAGGTTATTTCAGTGCAAAACTTTGAGATGAGTTGCAGAAAATGTCCATGTATACACTATGTTTTAATCCACTGGTTACCAAACCTTTTCCAAGGAAGTAATTCTGTCCTTATTATCTGTTGGTGCATTCTTAGCAGATCCTAGAAGTCCTGAAATAAAAATGTAGTTAGTTTAGCAGAACATGGTGGTTCAGTGCACCTACCTGTCATGTCTTGTTGATCGTCCACAATTAACTTTAAACTTTTTCCTCGTCGTATCACACGTACTGTGTGCCACTCATTATCATTGAGGTTATAACCAGCATAAAGTGTCTCTGGGCCCTTGCCTGCAGAATATGCCAAACAGTCATTAAATAATCACAATACAATTGAACAAGTGAACCTTTATAGGAACACAGAGAATCAAAATAATACAGACATGTTAATAGATCTCATAATGGTGAAACATAATGACCTGTACTTGAGCAGTTAAAAATTATCTCAGTTTTTTAACATAAATAGGCTCAGGAACTGTATTTCTTCAAAAATTGTTTAATAGGATAAAAACCTTTTAAAGTCCTCTCCTTTTCTACATACTTCAGCAATGCAAAAACATGTTAAAGGGGGTGTTAGCTTAGAAGATCAAATGCAGGTTTGAAGTAGGTCAAATGCAAGTAAATAGAATGTCAACTGCAGGTCAAATGCACATCTCAGCAAACTCTGAATGGCCTTACAAAAATCTCAAACTAATTGTAAATGCAAGTAGAATGCACCTGAACGTAAGCTGCATTGTCCCATAGATACAAGCCCCAAGCTCTTCAAAACAGGCTCTAAAAGAGCCATGGATAGCAGTAAAAAAACACAGTTCTAATGATTCCTCAATCTATCTACAATTAAAAAAAGAAAGTTTAGGCTGCAAATGCACTTTAAGTCGATTTGCCTAAATTAAATCTTTACTGAATGAAATGAAGTGGCTGTCGTTGTGGAGCTTGAACTAAGAATACTGTCTGTCTGTCATCAATGTTTACCGGTCACTGACCTAAAACAAACATGCAGAAAAGAAAGTCACAGTGAGTAAGAGTCAGAACTCTATTGTACTCTACATACTAGTTCCAGGTTTGTGCCCCAGAAAATATAAAAAAATATTGTGTAAGTATTACAATCCAGGCATTTATGGAAGAAAATGTCAGCAATGGTGGATTCCATATTGTCTCAGTACAGGTTTCCTTTAAAGTAGTATTAAGAGACGGGTGTTTTTTGCCTAATGCACTTTTCTAACATCGCAGCCCCCCCATATTTACCAGCAGTTGTTCGTCTCCTCCTCCGTGCCCGGGACGTTACTCAGGTTTCCCCAAACTTCCTGGTTGCAAGGGAGGGTACTGAGGGCAGAGAAGCCATAGGCTCCTTCTGCTGTCACTCAAGCTGTGACTGCAAGGGTGGGGGCATGGATGTCCGCACGCTGTGTGTGTGTCTATGGACGCATACAGCTAGGTGCAGGCACAGCCTTGACTGTGCATGTACAGGTGCCTTCACAGCAGTCGGCTAGCTGATGGAGGCACCCATACAGGGGGGGGGGGGTACCACTAGAGAATGAAAAAAGAAAATAAATTATAAATTAACTTTTTTTAGCAAGGTTGGCCCCCCATAAAGAAGAAAACGGAAAAAAGGGTTTAATGTCACTTTAATGAACTGGTGTGGTGAATAAATAGTGTATATGTGTAGTGGCATATGGTACCCAGCAATACATTAGTTATGTACAACGTGCAAACAGCCTAAAAGGAAATAATGATTATTTTTACATTTAAAATGATATCATATAAAACTCCTAAGTCTTACCTATACTCTGGGTAATCATTTTCTGTGCCCTTTAAACACGCTATTTGCACAACATTTTTGTACTTTGGATTCACAGTATTGCTGGGGCATTTGCTATAGGCTTTCACAAAGAACAAAATGTTTTAAAATGTTCCCCTATCTGCAACAACTTTTTTTAATAGATTCTTTTGTACAACAACTATCTTATTTTGTGTGTATTTTAACAGCTCGGAGCAGTGCAAAGACTGGCTAATGTACTATGCTAATTATGTTTTACATAATCTAAGTTGTAAGCATTAAAGCAAAAATGGATTTTAATTATTTTATATAAAGACAGCATAATTAGCCATTTTTGTTCTAAGTGATTAACATGAAAAGGGACTTCTTGATAGCCCGGAGAAATTCCTGCACTGTTCAGTCGTGCTTGACTCTTACAGTTTACATTCTGCAAGCTCTTTCTAAAACCCATTTTAAAGGGGTTTTCTACTTCACCTTGAGATATATCCAATTCTCCCTGAAGACTCTTAATGAGGGTGCCAATTCCTGCAGCATTCAGGCTTTTATGTATTTGTTTGCTCTAAATAGCACCCCCTCCCCATTCTGACCTGTTTATGTCATTCTTGGATGGTTTGTTGGCATTACGAGTGAGCCCAGCACATCAAGCACATTCTAATATTGTGAGAATTCTCCTTCTTCCACTGGCTAAAAAACTAATATTACTCTGCTCCAGGCTACCACTGCATCTAAAGGCAAGCCAATAAACCGCCTGGAGTTATCCTTTGTGCCACACCAACATTGCTACAACAATAAAGGGCACACATCGGCATTCTTGCATCAAACTATCATTGGATCCAGTTCCTGATGTGTTTCACCCATTTATTCATTGCTAGGTAATTGTGTGTGTATATATATATATATATATATATATATATATATATATATATATA
>NW_017306664.1:1091887-1102257 GCF_000935625.1 Nanorana parkeri
TATATATTCTATCTTTTCTATCAGCTTCTATCTTTTATTTTCAAAAATAACTTGAGTTGATAAATTCCCCACTATGTGTCTCCTGCAACAAAAGTTTCTTACCTGCCTGCTTGTACAGTTCTTTAGAATGCAGCAAAAGCACAGTTCAGTGTCCATTCTTGCCATGCTGGGATAAATTAACTTTCATGCATATATGCAGAAGCTATGCCATCTCAAGTGGGCCAATCAAGATGGCAGAAGATATCAAATCCAGGAGAAGACTGGGAAAAAAGATGTCAGCAATGGCAAAGGAGCTTTTTGACATCACATTGCTGGAAGGAAGCTGAGTATAGTGGATTTCAGTTCAGATTTAAGCCAATGACTATATGTAAATGCATTGCTCCTTGCATATTATTAATTCATGTGCTGTCCTATAGACAGGGCCGGATTTATGCTCTCTGCTGCCCCAAGGTCAGGTTCCTCAAAGCGCCCCTCTCCCCACTCAAAAACCCCTCCACCCCAGAGCACCACAACCAGATGGCAATTTTTTTCTTTATTATTTTTTTACTTATCACTTTTTAATTTTTTTAATTTTTATTTATTTTTGTACTTTTTATTTATCTTATTAATTATTACTATTTATTTTTATAATGTTTTTATGTTATTATTTTTTACTTTTGTATCACTTTTTTATTTTAATTATAATTTCTTATTATTTGTTACTTTTTTATTTCTTTTATTTTTTTAACTTTTTATAATTTTTTTTGTTGGAGTGCAGCTCTCCTGTCCCAGTATTTACACAAAGCCTAGCGGAAACCGGACGTTCTCTGCTCTGCTCCCTGCTCTCCATCCTGAACAAAGGTGCCATAGTCCAGGGTCCCCCAGAAGAGGAGGTGAGGAGGGAAGCGGCCAGCAGGGAGAGAGGCAGCCAGAGGCGGACCATGGAGGGGGGCAGTGGTCTCAGTGGCATCGCCGGGATCACTTGTTCTAAATGAGTAGCGACTTCCACACTGTACATTTATCCCTGTTTGCCCAAAGCAGGGCTAAATGTAGAAAAAAAACAACTACCCATCCAGCAGCTGTGCCGCCCCTTCACTCCCTGCCACCCTGAGGCTTGGCCTCCATGACCTTGTGGGACACCCAGTCTTGTCTATAGAAAATACACTTTTAGCTCATAACAGATAAGGAATTTCTCATATACAATGTTTTTCAACCTGTTTATATCTTTCCTTTTTGTGTGGAGCATATCATGGTACAAATCTACACTTCTTAGAATTTTCCCCTCTTTTCCTTTCCTATCTGTTAACAATTATGTAATGGGCTTATTTTAAATGTCTCCTGTTGGTACTTTAAATTTTTCAATTTATCTCACCCCCCATGTTTTTTTACTTCATTGTGTCACTTACAGAGACTTGTGAAACGTCTCCATTTAAACATGTCTCTTCTGTTCTTTTTTATATTTTTTTCAAAATACTTTTTGTTTAAAGGATTGAGGAGGAGATTATAGGAAGCACAACACAGCTAAAAGGACTGTAGTGAATGAGATGTCCAGGCCCAACAAAATTATTACAATTTTGCCCATGATATTAGGGATGTCCCGATACCGATGCTAGCATCGGAATCGGGCCCGATACAAGGCATTTTGACAAGTACTTGTACTTGTCAAAATGCCCTGATGCCTAGCGCCGAAGCTTGCGCTGTTTTTTTTCTTACTTACCTCGCCGAGTGTCGCGTCACTGCTGCTCCGGTGGGCGTAGCTCCAAGCGGGGTCATCTGGCAGTCTCCGTCCTAATTTAGGTGGCCGGAGACTGCCAGATGACCCCGCTCAGTGAGTAAGCGCAGCGAGAGGAGCTCCAGGTGGGATTCTAATTTAGTTGGCAGGCACCTCTAATATAGCTAAATTAGGACCCCACCTGGAGCTCCTCCCACTGGACCAGCGCTGACTCGTCGCTGCTCTCTCCGGCAACACTATAAAGTTTATTTGTAAATGTATTGTCTGCACTGTATGAGCAGTATATACTCTATATGTACTACATATAGAGTATATATAGAGTACACACTGTTCATACAGTGCAGACAATACATTTACAATTATACTCTGCTAACATGAATGTATTAAATGATCCATATGTAGCCCTGTACTAGGGATCATTTAACCCATTCATGTTAGCAGAGGATAATTGTAAATGTATTGTTGCAGGCACTCTATATGTATATGTACTATATACTACATAGTACATATAGAATGCACTGCAACAATAGATTTACAATTACCCCTCGTATATATGAATGGGTTAAATGATCCATAGTACATGATATGTAGCCCTGTACTACGGATCATTTAACCCATTCATGTTAGCAGTGCAGAATTGTATATCTATATGTACTGTACATATACAGCACAAATGTCCCGTACATTGCAGCATTAGATTTACAATGATCCCCTGCTAACATGAATGGGTTAAATGATCCATAGTACAACTACATGTTATGCACTATTATGTACTATGGATCATGATTTAACCTATGCATGTTAGCAGGGGATAATTGTAACTGTAACTCACTGCTATTCGGCATTTTTAAGAATAGCCCGAACAGCAGTGAGAAGCCTGCCGGAGGTTCGGCTCAGCCGATCCAGATGTTGGATCGGCTGAGTCGAACTCCTTCTGCACTTCTGGTCGGCTGAACATGCTGAGCATGTTTGGCCGACCCGAAGCCACTCGAAGCAAGCTGATATACGGCTGATTTCAGCCCATATACGGCTGAAATCAGCCGTACCAGCCTGAAGTGAATAGCCGAACAGTGTTCGGCTCACTTCACTTCAGATCGGTCATTCACTCGGCTGCCCTCGGCAGCTTGGTGAATAGACCCCTATATCATTTAGGTGAGATACATGGTGCACACGTAGAATGCAAGAGCATATTTCTGTTTTAACCATTAATTGTAATCAACAAAATCATGCTACCGGCTTATCCTTGTTTTCCTTTCTGTGAAAAATGTGCCATGAATTCCTCTGGTTATGTGAGATGAATTGCAGAGTGACATTGGTGCTGATTTTATCCTGGGAGTGCTGTTTCCATATTCTCTGCTCTCTGTCTATCTGACCTTCTATAATTAATGGTTCAATAGCTCTGGTGAGTTTTGTATACCTTCAAGTGGTGGATTGTTTTTCTCACTGGGTGCACACCAAGGATTGAAAGGATATACGAAGATTCATCACTGTGGACATTTGATCATTACGTTTTGATTTCACATTTCTTGAGTGTTGAGAAGCCAGAGGGAATTCTCTTCTCTGGCTTCCTGTTAAATCTCCAGGACAGGCAGTGAAGGGGCATGGGCAGCAAAAAAATACATGGGCCATAACCCTTCCCTATTCTATCCAAAATTAAAAATAAAACATTTGGCTATGCATACATTTTAAGCAAGCAAAAAAAACAATATCAGAAGCAACAACTAATGTTAAACTCCAGGCAAACAGCTAAATACACAGTTGGAATACATATGTGGGAGCTGTTTTGACCACCGAATATTTTATTTCTGTCCATCCAGTCTTGAGATTAACACAGCATTGGTCTGTCTGAAAGAGTAGGAGACCTGATTTTCTCCACTGCAGTTAAGTAATACTTACAGGTCTAGTCCCTCCCCAGCTTGTAACTGGACAGTGGAACAAGAAGCAGCAGACTAATTAGCTCATCTCTGCAGTCTTCTCTCGTCAATATGTCCCTTCTTAGCACATGCACATTGCAGCACAACTGACTGGCCCCTGTTTTTTTCCCTCCCTGTCTGTATATAGCATGTACTTACACTGCTTCTATTTAAAGACAGAGCAGCCCAGTTTTTTTTTGGCTTTTTTATCTGATTGGAGCCCACATTTAAACTTCACATCTGATGACAATTAGAGATATGGGCACAATATGTATGTTTCTTTTATTTTACAGAAGTGTTCATTCTTTTTATATAAAATCATAATGCCGGTCACTTCACTTACATAATAAAGTCATTCTGAATCATAAATGATTTATATCCAAAACTAAGTTGCTGGGAGAAGGCAAATTTCTCTATGCTATAACAGACAGGAATGTTGTCAATAGAAAATTTCACAGTATTTTCATTTTGCTGCTGTACAAAAATAAAATAAAATAAATCCTTCTTTATACATTTAATGATGATGTGCCATTTCATGACCTGATCATTTCTATGTGGCTGCCTTGCTCCAGGCTACATATCCAATTTCACTCCATACTTCCCCTTCTGAGTTTAAAGTCACTATTTATTATTTAATCAAATTTCATACCCTGCTCACTGTTATGGTAAGAAATGGCATTTCTTGATAAAATCCTCAGTCTTTACTGGTTTTAGATTACATACATCTAAGTATAAAGCTGCACATCCTCTTTCTTTCGTGTGTCCTACTTAAAGGGTATATATAATATAATCCATCATCCAAGGCTAACCCTCCTCCTTATCATATCAGCTGAATGCAGCTCTGTGAAGAACAGCTATTACTAATTTATTTTGCAATCCTATTTGCTTTTGACACTTTATCTGCAAGAAGAAACATAACTTTGTATATTTGACATGCTACATACTAAGATGTATTTGAAGCGGCTTATCAGCCTCAATGCCTGAACGTTTTATCGTGCGTTTTTTGTGTTTTTCAATTATTTTATTGTTCTACGCTTTACTGAATTATTTTCTATTGCAAATTGCAGTCTGTTTATTGGTGTCTAACAGCGCATGTGACAAGAATATCAAACAGGGCAGACATACTGTATGTCTCGAAGGGTAAGTAAAAATGCCTTAAATTAAAATGGTAGGGTAAATACAAATGCATTCACAAGAGATCAAAGACACATTTGCTAATATGTACAGCATGGTTCATAGTCTAGTTTATGTTTTCTATTGCCCATTTAATATGCAAATTAAAAAGAGCAAGTATTGACACAAAGCTGTTCAACAGTCCTCTACCAATTTAACTGTTTCCCAAAAGAAAACGCAAGTGAGATATGTTTAATTAATGTTATTAAATCCTTAATCAACCACAGCAATGTGGTTAACTGCAGGATTTTTATTTACATTCTGCCTACTGGCACATGTGCAGTGTTTGTCTCACTCAAGTCAAGCCTGTAGTGATGACTGTCACAGTTGCCAGTCTCCCTATGTCAGCTTTCAACTGATCTTTTAGTTCCCGTTCACACCCTGGCGTACCGAGAACAAGTGTTGTGTTTGCATGTGTTTTTCCTGTGTTTGCCACACGTTGTCCATTGATTTCACTGGGTGATGCACGCATGAGAAACAATGAAAAGTAGCTCATGTAGCAGGTTCTGCTACAAGTGTACCATGTTTTTTCACCACACGTTTGTATGTGGGGAAAAAAACATGCATTTTCCCAGCTGCTTTTGGGGTGCCATTAACAAGTAATGGCACTGCAAGTGCAAGGCATGCTTTTGACACATTCTGTAGGTGTGAAGGGAGACGCAGGCCTTCAGGGATTGTTCACACCAAATCCAGACCAGATCTGCATGAGTTTCAACATATACAGCGCAGTGTGTGTTGCCGCATTTTTGCTGTGTTCCGGGCTGTTTTTAAAAAAAAATTGGATTTTGGTGTGTTCCAGGGCATTTGCATGCATCTGTGATGTGTTTGAATGCATTTTGGTGTGTTCCAGCGCAGAAACAATAGGGCATGCTGCAGTTTTTCCACATGCTCTGGAACTGAACGCTGCAGTGTGAACTAGAGCCCAAAACACCATTGGAATACATTGGATGCAGTTTTGATGCATTCCGTAACTGCTCTGCATCTGCTCCGTGCTTGTTGTGAACAAGCCCTTAATGAGCTGATGTCAAAGCTGGTGATGTGTGTATCCCCATGGCAACTGCAGATCTAAATAGAGGCTAAGATGGCACCATCTTCTGCAGATAGGAGGGATCAGTCAGTCCTCTGCAGGACCACTGCGTTCATGCAGAGAGCAAGGTTCCTTCCCTGCAGCATGCTGGCAACAAACAGGTATTTCTACTCAGATTGTGGCTGCATTATTAAGATAATTAACTTTTTGTTGTGATGCACCTGGAATGGTTTTAGCTAATGATGCACCGATGCCATTTTTTTAGTATCGAGTACGAGTATCAATATTTATATTTTGGTACTCACCAATACCGAGCACCAATACCGGTACTTCCGAAAGCATAGAGGCGGCTTCCCGCGGAATTTAGGAAGCCAGACAGCATGCCATTACCCACCGCCCGGCTTCTTGATTGCTTGGGAAGCAGACTCCATTCTGTTTGGCTTCCCAGGCAATCGGTATCGAGGCCGGCCAAACAGATCTGACAATATGGTGACACGACCCCCACCCTGCAGGCACCTCATTCCCCTCACATAGATCCTGAGCAGCAGTCATTACCGTACCAGTCCCTCGGCCAGCTGGGCAGACAACGCTCTCCAAGCTCCCCTGGATCTGCCTGTCTCCTGTGTGTACAGCGCCCACGTGATCGGCCCTCAGTCTGCTACTGCCCAGCGCTCTCATTCAGAAATCCTGTGCATTCGCCAATCCCACAGGGGCGCTGTGCACACAGGAGACGTGGCCAGATCACGGAGAGCTTGGAGAGTGGTGTCTGCCCAGCTGGCTTAGGGACTGGTACGGTAATGACTGCTACTAGGGATCTATGTGAGGGGGATGATTTATCTGCAGGGTGGGGGTCCTGTCGAAATATTATTAGATGTGTTTGCCCGGCTCGACACTGATTGGCTGGGAAGCTGGCTTCCTGGCCAATTGGCATCGAGTTGGCCAAACAGCATGGAGCCAGCTTCTCGACTCCATGTTTCCTCGAGGGAGATTTCCTCTGACCGGAAGTTCCAGTATCAGGAAAGGTATTGGAGCATTTGGGCGAGTACGAGTACTCACCCAAATACTGGGTATTGGCATTGATACCAATCATAGTATCGGTATCGATGCATCCCTAGTTTTAGCTGATTTAAGCTGAGAGTTCAGTTGAGCTTTAAGGCCTCATTCACACTTTGCACTGAAGTAACACACACAAACGCGCATTTATGTGTGTTTGCATGAACTTTTGCTGCGGTTGCTGCACATCAGCTCATTCAATCAATGCATTCTCATGCCACACTTTTTTGCCTACACATTTGTGCGCATTTGACACAAATCCACAGGCAGTAAAAAATGTGCATTCTGCTGTCTGCATTTGCACATTTAATGCCACTGCAAGTGCATTGCACATTTGTTTAACACTTTGCATGACACATCATGCAATTGCCAATGTGTGAACTGTAACCCTAAAGGCAAGCTGAGAGGATGGACATTTAGGAGTTGCCACTGCTGACATGTTTTTGTAAGGTATGTGCTATGGGAATCCTTTCCTACTTCTATTGCTTAGTCTCTGAACATGCACTTGACCGGTGGACATTGTTTTTTGGCTGTCATGGCACATTCTTTAAAGATGAACTCTGGTGGTGAGAGGGTCTGCACTCTAGTGCTTCTGTTGTGATCTTTGAAGATGGATTTTTCCACAGTGCCTAAAGCTACAGAGGTCAGTGAGGGCTTCATTTAAAACTTTTACTCAAAATCTCATATAAGCATTAACATATTATTGTCATTTCATAAGAAATGTCTAATATTTTCAAATGTGCAGCTCTCATTAAAATATTAACCAGTGATCCTGCCACTTTCTGCTATAGGGTAACACTATTGTGTCTCCCATTGGTGCTCCTGTGTTCTCAACCTGATCTGCTTGCATTGCATACAGAAGCACAGAGTTCTAGTGATAATCTCGCTGGGTCTAAAACAAGGCATGTAATGCAAGTGGAAATGTTTTACTAAAAATTTTTATTAGCATGTTAATGATGGGGGGTAAAAGAGAAAACGGGAAAAGCAAAATATAAGCAGATTCAACTTCAGCTTGAGGAATATTTAAATACATTAATGTCCATAGTCTGGGAATAGGTGCATTTTAACCTCACTCCTGGGTACAAGAGCATCTGGCTGATCAGTCTTTTTTCTTATCTTTCTTTTAGAAGACACTAGTCTCATGATGACTGTATAGTATCAACAACAATGGGTAACAATGTAGCATGTATGTGGGCACTGACTGGCTTGCAAGAGGGAATATAGCATTTTTATTATCTTTTTTTAACTAAAATAAAAAAAAAGAAAGAAATCCAGAGCCCCAGCACTGGTTATGTACAAGGTCATGTAATATTACAGAACTTTGCAGTTTTTAGTATTTAGTTACACGTAAAAGGCTATTTGTATGGAGCTTTACATAAGCTGATCAATTATTTCCGGAAATAATTGGTGCTGTGGAAATACACAATTAGTTATTGCAAAGAAAATGTACCCAAGACACAAGCGGAAGACATAATTACTTAAAAGTAGCTGCAGTTATAGATGAGAATTAGCTTTGTTTAAATACTGATGTTTGGTACAGCCTGAGCCCAGTTATGTCAAACAAACATTGGTAGTAATACTATTTTTATGAAAGTTAATTTGACCATAGTACAATAAGTATAAAAAGTCAACAAGGAAAAACATTTTTTTAAAGAAATATTAGAGAACATGGACTGTGAGATTATCTTCAAAACAGTATATGCCAATAATGATGCTTTTTTATTGATTTAAAATAGTATACCAAAATTACTGTCAATTAAAATGTAAATAATGTAATAGTTATTACAGTGTTACAATAGAATAGCTAAATAAACAGTCTTAAAATTAATTATTAAAAAATGCTAAATATTATGAAACAGCAACTATATATTAGAAAAAAGTCAACTTCACTGATGACTTTAAATTCCAAGCCTAAGTGCCTTATTTAGTTATGAAAAGAGTGAGCAAGGATGGGGTCTTCATCGTGGTTTTTTTTTTTTTTTTTTTAGCTGGTCATATTTTTATGTGAACGAGTCGATGGGGATGTGGCGGGGACGGAGCTCCGTTAAGCACCGCTACTCCATCCGGCGCCGGAACCGGAAGCTTCATCGTGTTTTTATAGCTGTCTGTGTTCCTATTGTAGAAATTTCCTTTCACTCAAATTTTTAGTAGAGTGGTAAAATATTAAAAAAATAGACAAGGTTTTTCATAGCTGTCTGTGCCTTATTATCCTGGTGAAACCTGTACCCTCCATTTCTTATGGGAATCACAGGAGTTGAATCTGAAGCAAAAAGAAGCAGACCAAAAATCTGAACATGTTCCTACTGTTAATCAATCATAGGCAAAGGTATATTCAGCCTTATCTAGGTTGGAACAAAACCTGGTTGAAGTTAGGCTTTACATTAAACTTGTCACAAATGTTAAAATTTGGAGAAAGGAATGTGATGAATACATTTAGGACAAGTGGTTGCCCTAAAGTCAAAACAATCAGTAGCATTAGAGAAATAGGCCACTGATTTTTTCCTGTATAATATGATATTTGTCATGCCCCTTCTGCCTCCTGAGCATCCCTCTTGTTCTTTGGTCTGCAATGGGCAGCTCTATCAATCAATCGGGGGGTTTGGAAAGCAGGAGGAGTGCAGCGAAGCTTAATTGTTATAAGAAAAAGTATGATACATATATGCGCCTAGTTCTATGAATGTACAGTGGTACATCGGTTCACGAACGCTTCTGTGCGCAAACAATTCGGTTCGAGAACAGGAAGTTCAGCAAAATTTTGCTTCCGTTCGCGGAACGAATTAAGTCCGTGAACCGAGATACCACTGTACTGATTATTTGACACTTGATTTTCCTGAAGGTAACATCTGGCTATAAATTGTTTTCATCACGTTTGGTTTAATTTATCCAGGCTTGTGATAGGTTAACTTTAAAGAATAGTATGAAGAAAAAGATTAGCAGCATATCTGCTGGCCATTACAGCAGCATAATTCAGGGTGAGTTATCAGTTAGGAGTGTGATAGGACATCTCTGCTATATTGAGATTGTAGTCCACCACAAGAGCGAGCTTGGAGCGGTGGCTACTTTACAAAAACACACACAGGGACCATGTGGAACAAAAGTAGCCACCCTCCAGAAGTAAGAAAAGCGTTAGCACAAATTCAGAGATGATTTGAGGATCTACAGCTGAGTGATGCACAAATAAGGAACATGTTTGTTAATAGTTAAGGTACTTGAATGCATTTTTAATATTTAACTCCTGAATTTAGTGTTACCTTAACTTTAAAGAGACACCATCCAAATGGCCATTCAGGAAAAGGTGACAGTGTTTTTGTAATGTGCCCCTCCATCCCTTTTCAAAAACACTGTCCTTTTGTTCTGAATGGGCAAGCCACTTTAACCTACTTAGCGCTGCCTATTTGTTTTCAATATTATGTAGTCTTCCTCCATATGCAGAATTTGTCATGCATCATTTATTATAGGGAATAAATTACCATTAATGAGCCCTTATCACATC
>NW_017306664.1:1102358-1133172 GCF_000935625.1 Nanorana parkeri
AAAAAAAATCTGTAATTTTTCTTTAATATATAAAAAAATAAAAACCCCAGTGGTGAATAAATACCACCAAAAGAAAGCTCTATGTGTCCCCAAAAAAGGGTATAAAATTCATTTCAGTACAGCGCTGCATGACGGAATAAATGTCAGTCAAAGTACCGCAGCGCTGAATACTGAAAAATGGCCTGGATGGGAAGGGGGTTTAACACCGCGGATGTCAACTGGTTAAAAAACCTTACTATGGATAAAAGAGTAAACATAACTTTTCTTTCTTTGTTCAACTAAAAGTAGAAGCTTTTAGTTGAAAACAATTGTCTCTTCATTAGAAATACTTGAACTGAATCACAATGAGCTTCTCTTGATTGTCCAATGCTTAGCTATGAGCTGCAATTAAAAGGCTGTATTTACCTGTGATGTGCACTGGGCACAGCCAAGAGGAAATGATAATGAACCAATTATATGCAATTATAGGATCTTAAAGTACTACTGTACTCAAATTTTGAACATGTAAAATGCATTTTAATTTTTACAAAGTACTAAGTAAGTATACGTTTAAAAAAGTGCAGAAAAAAAGAAAACCAACATTCCCCGGGAAAATAAGCTGGCCTGAGAAGGTTTTAGGAAGCTTTTTTAAAGTTCCTAAAGGAGAATGATTGCAATTAGCATTTCTAAGCCTCACCATTAATCATTTAAGTGCTGTAATGGGCATTTGGGAAGCTGCACGGATGCAGCAAAAGTTGATCAGTAAGGATAATAAAACCAATGGGATTAGCTGTGCATTATTGTGTTAATAACAAATGCATTTATAAATTATGATCAATTTTATATGAATGATGCTGCACAATTTTAACCCCTCCTCTGTGATAACAAAAGTAACAAAATAGTTTATCAAAAGGAGAACATTTATTTTACACCTAAAATGTAAGGGAGGAAGTAAAAAAGAAGGGAAAGTGGGAACGAAAAAAAGGAGGGAAGAAGAAAGGAAGAAAAGATGGGGGACATTGAAGGAAGGACGTGTGCTAGTTGGGTCAAAATCAAAATCTTTAACCACATTGAAATCTGATTCTTAACTTTGAAAATTTAAGGATGACAGTTTTCTAGTTTCACTGAACAAAACACTTCCTTTAAGGCTATTTGATGAGCAAGTTGGACTTTTTGGACCAATATGGATGATATGCTGCATATGTGGACAAAAGGTACTTTTTTTAACCCCAAGCAAAATGGTCAAGGTCAAGCAAATAAGGATAACCATTGCAGAAAAAATAGAAGTATTCTGGCAATATACTGTATATGGACATTACCTGAACAAGGTGCTAAATTCCAACCAAACACTGAATACATTGACCAATAGCCTAGTAGTGTTAGTGTAGTTTACAAACTAAATAAAACATCTAAACTGTCAATTTGAGATACATATGCACATAGAAGTACAATGATTTTCATATGATAGTTCATGTCCCCAATTTATCTTTACTCCAAATAGTAAAGTTCTAAATAGATTAAGCCAGTCCATTAGAACAATGAAAAAAGTAAACACAATTTAACACTGCTTCAAGAAAAATAAGTACAGACAACAACCTCAAAAAAAATTACTTGACACCAGAAGCCAGCCATGATAAATGTCATTTTGGAAAATCAGGCAGAAGTACAAAAAGTACCCAATAAATCTGCCTGGCAGGTTTTTTTGTTGCTGTTTAGTAATTCTACTAGGTTGGTCAAACCATAATATATTTAAAAAATGTAGAGGTGAAAATGTAGATATAAATCATTTTTTTTTAATATCCTCTAAAATGTATCTTTCAACATGTTCTTTCATTTAATCATTAAGGATTAATGTTGTTTTTCATTTTTATTTTGCTTAACCCTTTCGTAACAGTGAGCTTTCTAAAGCTCAAATGCCCAGACCAAGTTTAGCAGTAACATTATGCCTGTTTGACATCGTAATTAACTTTCTCAAGGGTCATTTTACATTTGGACTTTAAAGGGAACATTGTGGTCACAAGGAGGGGTTTATAGATTATCCTCAAATTAACATTACTTAGTTATCTGTTTCCAGTATGTTTAGGAGGTTTAGTCTAATTGACTGTCTTTAGCTAGCCTATATTATTCATTTTCTTAACCAAAGTGAATTAAAATAAAGTCACAGTCCACATCCCCTTTCTGTAACAATAAACTTTTAAGAAATTTCATAACAGCGTGTGCATTATTATGTGTACAAAAATCAATTCTAACACTTTACACAGAATAAAATTGTACCAGATTATTTTTGTGTGAAATGCTCTGCTAAAGAAGTTATCCAGGAAATTGGAAAGCCCCTTCCCAATACTGACGGTTCAATAATTTACAGCCTTCAGCTCACTGACATCCACAGGAGAGCACAAAGTGATTTTATGTCTCAGCTTCACCTGTGATCATTATTTTTAAAATGGACTGGTTGCATGAAAGCTGCTGCCATGGATACTATAAAGTTGGAAATATACAGTATGCTAAAACTTGACTGTCAAGCAGCAACTGAGCTGGTCCTCAGAGAAGCTTCTTTATCTATGTTTCACAAGCAGGTTTGAACTGACTTGAAGTCAACCCACTCATGCAGTTCTGCATGTGATTGTTTGAGTCCATACATAAGGAGAATAGCATAAAATGCTGACTAAACGGTTCCCATGTACACAAAATCTGTAGAGGCCCATATAAATCAATATGCATCTGTGATACATCTCTTAACAGCCAGCAGATATCTGTAGCACTGGTTACAGATAAGGGCTGGCACTTTGAAAACTAGTGATTTTTGGTCAATTTCCTTTTCTAATTTGTTGAAAAAATAATAATTTATGAATCAGCAGGATTGATTTACTAAAGGCAAATAGGCAGTTCACTTTGCAAGAGAAATGTCCCGTAGCATAGCAAATGTGGTGACAATTAACTTTGCAATGCATACCCAATAAAAAGTTAGGAAACAAAAACAGTATTTCTCTTCCACATGATTGGATGATGGAAGTCAGCAGAGCTTTACCTACTTCACTTAGCTAAGGCATAATTCGCTTGCAAAGTGTAAATTCCCCCTAAGAAAAAAAGAAAAGCCTATGTCCTATAGTTAATCACCACAGTGGCATATTTTTTCTTATTTTTTAAAGATTTTTTGGATTTTTACAAATATCTAAACTTTCAATACAGAATGCATCCATGACATTCAATGTGAAAAGCATGCTAGGCTTTCTTATAGGAAAGTGTTCAACAAAATACAGGTTTCTAGAGTCATTAGAAAATGTTTCCCCAATCTAACCTAATGGGCAACAATTGTTCTGCATGACAATCCCAACTCATAGATATTCCTTAGCTGAGCTTTCTCAAAGGGGGAGTAAATTGCCAATATAGGTCAGCACTGGTGTTGTTGGTACAGTGCCTTCCTTCCATCCTCCAAAGGCAAAAAACATTTAAAGCTAAATTACAGGAAGTTCCTACTTAGAGGAAAAGTTTCACACCCGATTACTGCACATATCTGGAAGAAATAACAAAGCACACCGCCACAACTGAGTAATAAAACATGTCTAAATATTTAGACAATATTTGCTTATCCCAGAGTGCAGCTTTAAGTTTGCACAATGCAAACATCCATATCTGCAGCACAATCTTTGGTGTAAAGCTGTTGGCAGCTCAAAACCTAAAATTGGCCAATCTGGCATACATTTGCTGCCAGAAGGGGTGGATTTTGCCCCTCCCACATGGTTCCTGCACAAAACATGATAAACATCCTTTCAGGGTCTTAGGTTTTAAAAACATGGCATTTGAAGAGTTCCTACTTTCTGTGTTCAATTGAGCAAGTGTGCCATTGGTCAATAGGGCCGTAGATCCAAACGGGATAAATGAAACCATAAACTTTTTTTTTTTTTAATTTGAGGAAGAGTTAAACCTCTGCCGTGTTTAGCTTAATACAGCTTTATCCAGAAAGTGAAAACAAAAAAAATGTGGATGAATTTATATTCAAATAAAGGCTGTAAATAAAAAAACAGCCTGATACAGGCTTTTAGTGTTTTCCTGGATTCCTTCCTTAAGTAAACAAAGTCAAACAATAATATACAATGTCTGCCTTCACATGTTTAATTGATGCAGAGTTATATTTTAATATTTTAACACATAAGAAGAGATAATGATAATAATTGTAATGAAAACAGACTGACTAAATATAAGCACATCAGGCATAGATAATATGTGTATATCACATAACACGCAGAAAAATGTTTAAAATGTTGAATAGGCACTTACTGGAATTACAGTTAATCCTGATACAGTCTAGATAGGGAAGAATAGATGAGAAATGAATATTTATCCTTCAAGGTATTAGCTGCAGACATCCAATAAAATTACAGTCCACCCTTCCGGGGACAGACACATGTACATTTGGCCAGTGTATGAATATATTATCCTATAAAGCTTATTCACAGACAGAAAATTGTCTCAGTATATTCATGTTAATAGTAAGTTAAAATGGCCATTTCAAACAGCGCTACAAGGAGACAAATCTAAGTACATTTTGATTAAGTCAAAGATAAGCGACCTAGATAGGCAGCTACATCTTCCCATATATGCAAGAACATTTAGTAAGAAACTGAATAACAGATGTTCCGTCACAATGGGGTACTGAGCTAGGCCTAAAAAAGATCAGCCATCTTGGACAATTATGTTCTCCCTCAAAGGCTTAAAATATAGAGACAAATGTTAGCTGGAGTATCAAGAAAGTCAGTTGCAGTACTGTACTTATCTTTTAACCAAATTACTAAAAACAAAGTATTTATTGATTTTTTTTATGTAAATGTAGTACAGTAGTTATAGATTTTGAGCTGAATCATTGCAAAGCACAAGCTTGTTAATGAACTTAAATATTTTTCTATATTTTCTATATCTTATACAAATATATTTTTCCTCAAAAGTTAACCACTAACAAATTAAAGTTTCTGATTACATTTAAAAATATATATTTGAAGCATTCACATGTATGACTCTATCAGTGTTTTCAGTTATGTTCTGAATATATTTATATATATTTTTTTAATGGTTTTGAGGAGCACATTTGTTTAAAAAAAAAAAAGATTTAGTTTCCTTGTAGCAGCGTTTGTCACGTGTTGTCAACCGCATCAGAAAAGTGGTGGCAAACAGTCTAGGATCAAAACAATCACACATCTTTCCACAAAAAAAACTGCAGTGATGGATCCTAAGGATTCTGAATGTGAGCCACTAGAGGGAAGCAGAGCAGTATCTGAAATATATTTATTATGGATTTTTCTTTTTGTTGGAATATATATTGTAATTTAAGGTACTCTAATCGCAACAAAGTCCATTTGGATATGGCTGTGTCATGTCCAGGCTTTTTTGTCAATGTATTTAAGGGATTATTTTTCTTTAATCATCCTAGCCTTGTACAATAACAACTGAGGAATAGATATAAAAATAAAATAATAGCAGCAAGAATGAATTAACAACAAAAAGAAATATAAGGTCTAAAATGTATTTTTTAACATGTCTGCCCAATTATTATTTTTATTTTTTAAAAAGCAATTAAATACAGTTTTGTGCTTTAGAACCACACTACAAAATATTGTAAACTATCAGAGCATTTTTCTGTGGAAGAATTAGTGTGGAGTGTGTGTTCGCCAGACTGTTTGCTAAGGGCCGCAGACCTTGGTCTTTGAAGGTTTATTTTCACTTTTGATCGAAGACATAAATAATGCAATCACAAAAATAAAGATTAATAAGTAATAAAAAAACAAAGTGATTTTAGTGTACAAGAGACTGTTCAAAAAGAGAAGATACAAAATAAAACAGATCTTTGTGCCAAAGGTCCCATTCACTATATTCACATAGTAACATGTTCATGCTAATATATTAAACAAACTCTACTTTATTTATACTAAATTGATAACAATTAATTCCAAAAAATATGCTTCTCTTTTTAAACTGCTTAATATCATAAAACTGTATTTTTGCAAGCATAAAAAAATAATAACAGGTTTTAGAGTAAGTCATGAAAAAAAATTAAAAATAAAACTAGAAGCAAGCAAGAAGAAAGATGTAAGTTTGTGAGAACAGATTCATTTTGTTTTGGTGAGTGTTACCTAAGTTAACCGTAAGTTTTACACGTCCAGCATCAAGTTCCAAACGCAAAGTATCCGCAGATTCTCTTGAAGTGGTCGCCATTAAAATGCCATATGCACGCTGAGAGCGGAAACGCAAAGTCACATCTTCTGCCTCCGTATGCATAACAACAGGGAGTTGTATTTTCATAAACATGCTTCCGTCGTAACTCAAAATAGTGGCCTCTGAAATAAATATTTAATAAAGTTTTTGATTATATGTATTCTCAGTTCATTTGATTGAATGTTAGTTATGAACACTACTCGAACATGTTACTTAAGTCAAAGATGGGGTGTCTAATTAGCAAGAGGTGGTGTGAAAGAAACTGAAACCGGGTCATAGCAACTATTGGATGTTAATTTTAATTTTTTAACAAAAAATATCCCCATAGTTATATTAAATACAAAAACCAGGAAGCTAGAGTAAAATATAGCCCCTCCCATACCCTCTCACATGACATTACTTTGTGCCCCTCCTAGCATTGGGTAGGGCAGGAAGAGATCTACAGGAAGAGGGAGGGGCTTTATCTCAGAGCAAAGCCTGGGGCACAATGAAGACTGCTGGCCAAGATATATAGACCTGTTAGCAGGCTGACAAGTGTCCGCCTGCTCGTCCAGTAAAGAGAATTCTGAGATGAGATGGGTGTATGTGCTAATGGGGTGCTTACTGCAGTGTGCTGAGTGTATTGGGATGTCCTTTCTATACTCTGTGCTGTACAATGCCTTCTCCAGACTGAAATGTTTTTTGCTCTGTGCAGTATGTTGCATACTCCACACTGCTCCACCATGGACACTGTACTCTATGTTATGTACTTCTTACCGCTGATCATTACAGTACTTTTATATTATTAGACAGAAGTTATTCATATCACTTGGACTTAAATTCCAACCTGTTCAATAAACAGGCAAACTTCTGCTAGTTTGGTTATGAATCACCTTAGACATCTAATACCATATATTACTATGAAGTATACATGCTATCTT
The DNA here is from genome assembly GCF_000935625.1 of Nanorana parkeri. Classification (NCBI taxonomy): domain Eukaryota; kingdom Metazoa; phylum Chordata; class Amphibia; order Anura; family Dicroglossidae; genus Nanorana; species Nanorana parkeri. Next base: position 1,109,465 of record NW_017306664.1, read on the forward strand.
ACAAACCATATTACTGAAAGACAAGCCCCAGCTGTTTGAGAATAACATTATCTCCCTTTCTATAAAGCTTCTATAAACTGTTTCTTCTACCTCTGCTACATGTTTGTATCTGCTGATTGCAGCAAACAGAATTTTGAAAATGTACAGAATAGAAAGTAAACCACAATTATAAGAATCGTGTAAAAGCAATGCCTTATGCTGCAATTCATATTCCATTTTTACAAGCATACTTGGTGAGAACTGGCCTATGCTTGCCATTGAATGTTTTGCTTTTATATTTAAGGAAAATCAACATCATTGATACTAGTACATACTGTATATTATACCTGGAGTCACAATTAGGACAATATCAGTGCTTATATGGGAAATAGGGCAGAGTAGAGCTGATTCTGGATCTGAGATCTCATTATTTTTACACTAAAACACTGTGAAGTGTTGTATGTTAAAACTGTGAAAGCCATGATTTGGATGGCAGCACCCTTTTTCCATACAGGAGAAATAAACCAATTTTTGTGGAATTGAGATAGAAATGATAGTGTATTCCCTATGTAAGACCTTCAGTGTTGTACTCCACCTAAAACTATAGGCAAGTTTGGAATAAATGGCTCCAATAAGTTATGTCTTTACTTGCAGCCAGCAGATCTGGATGGACTGTTTCCGGCATAGGAATGAGGGCATTATTTCCATGACTCTGCCTACTGTCCTTTAAATGATGTATAAGCCCCATTATTTTGAATGCATTAAGAAACAATGATATGTGATGTGAATGCTTTCTAGTTGAAGCTAGTGTGGGTAGGGTAAGAACTTCTGTCAGGTTTATATTGTTGTTTTTGTCTCTATTGAGAAGATGGACCCTCACTTGTTCTGGTGACATTTCCCCCAAAGAAAGAAGAAATTCTACCTTTAACAGTTGTCATTAAAACAGGTTTCCATTCCTAGTGATCAGGAATAAAAAGTGAGTGAATATCCCAAATGGCACAATAATCATGCCATGAAATCGTGGCAGATGTTCTAACCCTGTATGATCTAAAAAAAAAAGGATGTTCTAACTAGCTCTATTAAAAAAATATATATATAGCCAAACTTTTTTTCTGTAGGAAATAAGAATAGAGAAGAATTAGAACCCCTGTCTGTGTCCCTGGTGAATACCAAAACAGAAAGTGATTGGAAATCCAATTTGAGAGTTTGAATTAAAACAAGAATTGAGGGGAAATCTCCCTGTGTGGTCACCTGGTGCATTGACAGCTGTCTAAGAAGGAAATTGCAACCAATTTCCCCAAAAAGGTACACACCGTTATAAATAAACTGATTTTGGGGTTTTAACTTTTTCTGCTGTGTCCAACACATAAACATTTTTTTGACTATGCATTCAAGTTAAGGCAAAAGTCCATTGTAAAATACTTTATTGATAATTATAATTTCTTGGAATTTCAAAGGAACTTCAGATTAGATGTTGGTGTTTAAAGTTGTACAAATTGGAGATTTTAAAATACTGCCTTCTGATATTGTATATCATACATACAGAAAGATAAGATCCTACAATGAAATATGTACTGCTAATAACATGGCTGACAGGATGGGCAACCCAAAACATTAAATACACAAATAATACTTTAAAAGCTTTTACAAACATTATATTAGGAAACACAGCAAACAATGCACACTGAAACAACTGCCGTTAAAAACACAGACACAAAATGGATTACAAATGGAAAAGCCTAATGGACTATTAGATAAGGACGGATTATGCAAGAGTGAAATAAATAATTTAGCTTTTTTCTTTTCAAATGAAAAGCAAGTGTGTTTGTGGTTGTTTCATTTGTGTTTGCACACACAGCACTGCAAATTGTGACCCAAGGTAAACATTTTATGATTATTATTAAAAAAAAAAACATTTATATCTACTGTATAGAGTGTATACCTGTGAGAATCTTAATCTAAAGATAGGCTCACGCTGTGCTCAACAATGGAAGTGAGAGTGTGAGCCAAATTATATTGATGTGACATCTGTCATTCCATCTGCCACATTCCATTAAAAAAACTAAACCAACCCTGAGATTAGACTGATGTTTTTTGTTTTATGTATAATCAGGGAAAGATCATAATGCCAAAATAAATCATGCTTACTTTATGGCAGCAGGATAAAAAACAAAATAAAAATGCATGTTGTTGCCTTCATAAATGGTAGGTTTTAACGCTCTTATAAAGACAGATTTAGTGAGTAATAAAAGGAATGTGAAGCAAATACAATGCAAAAGCCCTCTTGTAAAAGTTACAATGTATTAAAGGGAAACTGTAGTTTGTTTGGGTATTTTTTTACATTGTAAACTATATGCAAATGTACTCAGTTTTATGTAAATAATCTTGGCAAGGACTGTTATCAGTATAACATGGTGCAGCTATCTTTGATAATTATACACTGAAGCTGAACTCCGAGCTAACAGTTAAATACGCAGATGAAATACATACAGTATAAGGGAGCTGTTTTACATGCCAAAGGATTTCTCTTCTTCAGTCCAGAAATGTATACAGAACCCCCATATGACACAGGCAGGTGGATGGTACACATACAGTTAAGAAATACAATACCTCTCTCCTCCCTCAGCCTGCTGATTGCAGAGTGAAAGAACAGCAGCAGACTAATGAGGTCATCATTCTGCTTACTCTGCTTTCTTCTCCTATCAACATGTTAATTTTCAACACATTTACATAAAGTACACCTAAATGCTCTCAATCTTGACACTCCCTCCCACAGTGTAAGTGCTACTGTAAAGGGGATTGCAAGAAGTTGATCCCAACTCAAATTCATACAGTACACCAGTTGCATTTATTGATATACATTTAATTCCTTATTAATGACTACCTAATTTCATTACTCTTTTATATCTGCCTTGAATTTCAACTTTTAGCTCTGCTTTTTAATTAGTAGTGTTACATAGTGGCTTTGCAGCTCCCTTCTCAACATGCATTTTATTGGTGTTGATTTACTAAAGGAGTAGAGAGTGCTTGCTTAGCTTAGTGAATAAAGTGAATCTGTTCTAACTTTAATCATTCAATAATGTCAGGGTAAAATTGATTTTTTCAAAATGATTATCAAATATTTAATTGAAGACAGGTTTACATTAGTTACTAAGATTAGGGAAGACTCTGGCTCATTTAGTAAATAAACTCCTATGGGTCAGTCCAGTTGTTTTCAGGGATCATATTTACATTCCTTGAGAGTTATAAGGAGCAAGTAGGTTTGCATTACCTTCATAAAAAATGTTTACAACTATTTAAAGATAACCTGTCACAATAGAAATGCAAACTGCCCTGTTCCAGCTACAATGCTTTCCCCTGCCATCCATTCTTAGGGAATTACAGCCTCAAGTATATGAATGTTGGATGTCTAGACACGTTACTATCTCCATGCTTGTTTCAGGTCAATGATTCATAAAGTATGTATAAAGAAATTAAAGTGATATTAAAGTCAAAAGGTTTTTAAGCTATTTCAAATGCTGGTGAAATCACTTACAATGGATACTGTTCCTTCGTGTTTAAAATTTTAATCTTTCTGCAAAATAAGTTAGTCCCCTGAGCACTGGTCCTGATATCCTGTTTTAGGGTGGCTGCTTTCCCTTGCAGGGTCCTATGGAGCAACCTGTGTGTGCTAGTAAGCTGTGTGCGTTTCCACAAGGCCCACCAAAGCAGGTCAGTCCCCTTCTCACTACTTCCCCATTCTCTCTTCTCCCTGCTCCATGCTAGTAGACAGATGGCTGCTGGAGATTGCTCTGTCCCTTGTGATCTTGTACTGGACAGAAAGTGGAACTAAGAGGGTTGGAACCATTTTTTCAGAAACATAATGACTGTAAGTGTTTGGATAAAAATGCAAAAATGTACATAAAGAAATACTGTGCTGGGCAATGTATATTTGTTTGATCTAGATTCATTATTGAAAAAAGGTTTGAGCATTTAACCCTTTCGCTGCCACCAACATAAGGCTTACGGTGGAATGCAACCACTTGCAGCTGGCCAGCTTAGTAATTACATTGGTGGCTTTCTTCCTTCTGTTTTAAGCTCATGGTCCATGAACTTGTATCAGAATGGTCCCCTGTAAAATAATAGCTGTCATAAGCGGTTGACAAGCCACTGATGACAGCTATTAACAAAAAATCTGGACGGTCCCCCTGCCGGCTCCACATCACCCACCTTCTCCTGCTTTACCAGAGCCACTCCATGCTGGGATCTGCTTCTCCTCTCCCTCTGCCTGAATGGGCTAAATCAGCAAATATACATTGAGAAAAAGGCCGAGTGGAGGATCGGTAAATATCTGTCATATTTACCAATCCTCTCTGTGCAGAGCAAGCACTGGAGGGATCAGCTGATCACTTCAATGTTTGTAAACAACTGGGGACATATAGTACTACGTGTCTCCAGTTATGAATGAACAGGAAGTGCTTTACATCACTTATTGTTCATTCATGAGTTTCTGAAAGGGTAGTAGCACTCACTATAGAGGCTTCTACCCATTTATAACCCATTCATTAAATATTTTACTATCACCAGTTTGTGAATGAATGGGAAGCCTCTGTACTGAATGGAGGCTGCAGAATAAACATAATAAAACATAACCCCCCTCCCACCCCACACCCACAGATAACATATACATGCAACAGTGTGCACCATATTGCTGTGTATACCATGTACATGCACTGCGTTGTTAGAATGCATTACAGTGCTTGTTTTTTTTTTCTTTTTAAAATAACATTAATTTAACTGTGGCAGCACACGGCAAAGCATTGTGACACATTGCCGTGCGTTGTGATACAACGTGTTGATTAAATGTACATCTGTATCATTTTATCACAATATACACCAACACAGTGCACAAACAAATTTTAACATAAGTTGCTTATTTACAGGTTTACATTTTTTTAACCTTTTAGCAAAAAGGCGCAATTTAAAATGTAAAAATATTTGTCATTTACTAACTCAATACAGTTTTATCTTTTAGATTTTAGTGTGCGCTGATACTGATTTTAGTGTGCTTTAATCAATTTAATTGTGTATTTTTATCTGTTTAATATTGATTTGACCAACATTTGCGCAATTATCGCAGGATCTACAAAATTAGTACCACCATCTTTTTATTCTATGGGGCCTCTGCTTTCAGAAAGTAATAGGTTTGGGGGGCTTTTACAAACGCTAGCAACGCAGCAATACAATATCAAAACAATGGGGAAAATTGCAAAAATGGTGTGGACAACTGAGGTTTAAAGTGTTACAGAGAGCTCTGCAGCGGAAGGGTTAATGCTATTTTAAGATAACAGCTATGGGCCCTCACCTACAAAAACAAGTCTGCAGCTATAGTTCCCATAAGGAGATAAGAAATAATAAAGGCCAATTTTATTCAGAATTGATTCCATTTTGGCATGGTTTCCATTATTCCTCTTAAAGTCTAACTCTGGGCACAAGAAGTTTACAAGTGTTAAAACAGTTGAAGACTCCTTTGCATCAAGAGCTACCTGCCGTGAAAAAAGTACTTGCTGTACTTCTGGCCACTATAATATAAGCTCTGCAGGTCTCAGCACTGAGATTGTGTCTCTCTCTCTCCCTCTCCTCCTGGCTATTCACAAAGCAATGCCTGGGGCTCTTTTTTTAACATAAAACCCCTTAGGAAGCAGAGCACACAACACGCCTTTATACCACTAAAGCAATAAAGATTGTATTTCTATGTGAGATTTGTTTCAACAAGGTTCTATAGCTTATGATGTATTTCATACATAGTTTTGTCATTTGTATATTTTATTAATTTTCTGTTATGTTGACCCTCTGACTTTAAACTTACTTCACATCCGGAAAGTTATAAACTATTATCCAAATGCTTGACCCAGGTCAGTGACTCAAAGTAGTAAAGTAAAAGAGTATGAAAGCCAAGTAAGTAGCATTTTTAGAACGAGAGATTAAGAATGGGAGCCTCCACGTTTCTGACACAACAGCCCTCACGGGCAGGGCCCTCCTTACCATCTTGTCTTCAATTGTATTGTGACTGTAATGTCTTCCTTATATTGTAAAGCGCTGTGCAAACTATTGGCGCTATATAAATCCTGTATAATAATAACAACAGGTTTTCCTTAAAGTGTATGTGTAGCCAAAACCTTTATTTTTCCTTGTTTTGGATTAAGTGGGTAAGGGTTAAAACCTGTGAGGCTTTTACTGCTATCAGTGCTTCCCTTGTTCTGACCTGCTGACAACAGTTACAAGACAGGAAGTGAGGGTAGCTCTCCAACAGCTACACACACAGAAATAAAGACACAATTCTTTAGTAGAGTAGAGGAATAATAGAATAACTGTCAGATTTTTATTTCGGTCTATGTCACTGTTGTTTATTTATTATTTTTTTTCATTTCCTGTCTAATGATATCATCAAAGGTACAGGAACTTAGGGGAAACTCTCTGAAGCAGCAGTTAGAACCCAACAGAAGTTGACAGCTGGCTCTGCCTGACAGCTGGCCCTGCACCCACCCCCTCCCCCGTCCGTTCCGCCAGTCAGCGCTGGCGGATCAGAGTGAGGAGGGGGAATCCAGCCCCTCCCCTGTCAAGGCAGAGAACTGTGACAGGATCAAGAGGTGAGCGAACGCCGGTATGTGTTCGCTCACCTCCCGATCTACTGAGCCGACAGTGACAGTTTCATTGTCACAGGTCGGCTAGAACTATGAGGTGAGTGAAAAGCACTCACCTCATAGTTCTCCTTTACCAGAATGGAAGCAAGTTAAAAAGCATACCAGGAATATTGAATATTCCTGGTATTCCTGGAATATATATGAATATTATATATAGTAAAATGATTCTGATTCTAATATGTTTTTGGCATCTGGCAACAACCTTCTGACTTTAATAGAATTGCTCTGTCCTCTGAAAAAAAATATCCTGCTTCTAATAACATGGATCTTGCCTCTAGCAATGCTTCTGACTGTGCTAACCTCAACTGGACTATTCAAAAGGGGTCATGAGGAATTCTAAATTGTAGAGTGAAGAAAAACTGTTCATTTGTAACCACAGATATAGCAGCCCACACTACTGCTATTGTGCCCATTAGATTTGCAGAGGTATAGAGACTCACCATTATTTGACAAAAATGCTGAATAAAATGTATAAACAGTTACAAATTAAAACAAATCATATGCTGCACTTTTGATTCAGGAGGCACCATGATAGCTGTTCTATAGGGTTCCATCATATAGTTAAATTCCTACCAAAGTGCCAGCTCAACTCCACAAGACAGAATGCCTTGTGTGTTTTCACCTCATTTCAGTTAACGCTATTCACCCCTTCTCTTACACTATGTGTTATACCCAATTAAGTAGTGATGGCCCTGCTGACAGGTCTATTTAAGGGTAATTACATTCTACACACTATGCATTATACTTTTGTTTTAAATACTGCTAAAATATCCCATGATATTGCTCTGTTTCTTTACTAATGCATACAAATGGTACAGATGGTTAACACGCTATTGCTAACTGTGAAGCATCATTGACCTTCCAACTTCATTTCTCTGACCTTTGGAAAGTTGCATAACAGCCTGGTGTGCTCTACGGGCTGGGGACAGATTGTGCTTGGATGGTATATCCTCTGAGTTCTATATATTGCAGCTCAAGATGCAAATAAAGGTTTAGAATGTTTAAACTGTTATGGTATAGCTGACAATAATTCCTGATTGTAGTGCTATATGGCTCCATGGAGACAGAAACCCTTACATAAAATGAGCAACCAATACCATTTGCAGCTATAAATCTTAGCGTTCCCATGTACAAACAAAATGTGACATTCATGGCAAAACATTTACATTTTCTCTGAACACCACATCATCCCACTGTTTAATATTATCAGCTATTTTCATAAAGGTACCCATATAGGAGATTTTGATAGTGTATAATATTAAAGGCTTAGTTTACCTTTTTGACCATGTTTCATGTTACACCCATATATATTTGGGTTAGGAATGCACCAATACAAATTACCATACTTGGTACAAGTACAGATACTTTTCGAGGTCCAAGACTAGACTAGAGAAAAATTCAAAAGTTAGGAGGCAGCTGTCATTTGTAAGGAAGACACAAAGCTCCTGGGATTCGTACATCTCTGTTTTAATGTATGATTTTGTTTTTTAGTTTAGGAAAAGGGCAGCATTGTTGCAACACCATCACAGGAAGCTGCATGAGGTAGACTTTATTGGCAGGTTCAACAGGTATTTGTGAAACTTTGCAACTTTTATTTTTTTAATCAAAGGTAGTGATGGGAAAAGGTCTTTTTTTAATGCGACTTTGAGGGGAACATTCATTTTAACATAAAAAAGAATTTTTTAAAGGCAGTTTTGGCATCTGATTTTTTAACCAGCAGTAATAGGCAACAAGAGATAGTATAACATGTTTTTGGGACAGATGAAAACATTTATTCATAAGCATCAGCTGCAGGGATTTGTAATCACTGCTGATCCAGGACTTGTTCAGTTTCTTAAAAAGGAGCCAGACAACTGTCAGGGGACAGGCAAATTTGTTTCTTTGTCACAAAACCACCCAGTGCACCAAATGTCCACTTTGACAGCACACTGGCCACAGGACATTCCAACAGCTCAATTGCGTACTGGGCAAGCTCCAACCAATGTTCCAGCCAGGACACCTAAATACCCATGGGGTCCTCTGATCGAAGGTAATCTGCACCCACCCTGGACCCCAGGTATTCTGTGATCATATGATTTAGGTGCTGCCTGTGACTGAAGCCAGGCTTGGCTGACGGATTGTAAAGAATTAATTTAAAGCATCGCTGAGGAAGTCACCACCACCGCTGGTCCTCCTTTTATCCACTGTAGGATCCATGGCACATTGGCCATGAAAGCAATCCTTTCACTCTTTGGAAAGGTGGCAAATACATTTCCCACAGCATCACTTCCAGGTTGCACATTTTTTGCTCCCCCTAGATTGCAGCATGAGATTTGCAATTTTCCCCTTGTATTTGGGATTAGAAATGGTGGCCAACCCGTAATGGTCCCTCTTCTTCATGGCCCAAATTTCAGGGTCCTTGCACATACCCTACAGTATGATTATACACTAAGTCCATTAGCTACAAGTTTCTTGTGGCAGCGGCTCCCGGGTCCTTGTGTTGATGAGGACAACAGTGTTACATGGGTGGTGGGTACACATTAATATGGAAGCCTAACACACTCAATTCACACTTACATATCACAATACAAAACAATAAAAATGGAGGGGGTTGGTGGGTAAAAACTATGTAGCCCACCACACTGGAATTCACTGTATCAATATAGCATAGTGCAGCACTTTAAACTTTATACAGCACTTTAGTACTTTACTTTAGTACAGCACAGATTAGCAGCACTGTAAAACAGCAATCTCTTCCTCCAAATGACTCTGTCCCTATCAACTGCAAACTCCCTACAGATACTGCCAGAAGGCTGCTAGGAACATTGATGTTCATAGGGAGGGGCTGGCACATAAGAAAACCCCCATTATTGGCCCTTCTAAGCCATCTGACCATACTTGAAAGGCTAGGAAGTGCATGCATGCCTGAACTGCAAACAATTTTAGTTCAGGTTAAATTCATGGTCAACCTGAACCCAAAGCTCATCCCTAGGGGAAAGAATAATAATAAAAATATGTTCTACTTTAAAGGCAAAATAAAAAATGGGTGGTGTTGGTTAAGATGGACATAGTTACATAGTTAAATAGTATTTGAGGGTGAATAAAGACATAAGTCCATCCAGTACAACCTATTGTGTGTATGCATTTATGTTTGAGCAGGTGTGTGCGTGTGTATTAGTCCATGTGTGATTTTGCTCTTAGGCGTACCTCTACCCCTGTATATTACGGTCTCCGAGGAACTCGTCCAGGAGTTTATTGAATGATTCCACACTCTTAGCTGAGATCACTTCCTGTGGCAGCGAGTTCCAGACCCTAACCGCTCTGACTGTGAAGAACCCCTTGCACCAATTTTTTTCCACCAATTTTTGGTTGTGCCCTCTGGTCTTTGTTACAGAGCTAAACAGTCATAAACAGCCATAAACAGTTTGTTAATAATGTTGCTGTCACCCCTTAATAGTTTATACAAGAAGATCATGTCCCCCCTTAATCTCCTAACCTCCAAACAGAACATATTTAATTTTAACAACCTTGTTTCATAGTTCAGCTCCTCGAACCCCTTAATAAGTTTGGTTGCCCTTCTCGGGGCTTTTTCCAGCTCAAGGACAGATAGAGCTAAATAATGCTGGCCATACACCTATAGATTATCTGCAGATTTTCTATGGTCAGGTGGAAAAACTGCAACAGATTCCTCCATCTACGCTAAAGTGTGGATGAAGGAATCTCCCACTGGGCCAAGCTTCAGTATCTTGCTAGTCGGCCCCGCTGGCTCTCACAATACCTGAACAATCTGATTGGATGCAGGCATTGTTCAGGTATTTTGAGAGCCAGCAGGGCTAATTAGAAAGATACTGAAGCTTGGCCCAGTGGGAGATTCCTTAATCCACACAGTTGAGTGTAGATGGAGGAATCTGTTGCACTTTTCCCATTTGACTATAGAAAATCTGCAGATAATCTATAGGTGTATGGCCAACTTTAGCATAACCTTAATGGAGTTTAGAGAAGCAGCTTCTGACTGATAGACCTGGCTTTGCTCTCCCTCTTTTCTGTGCAATTGAGTTCCAGGTAACAATTATTTTGCACTAAGCTCATTTGAATATCGGCCTTATGGAATTGTCTCAGCATGTTTAGTACCATTGTCATATGCAGTCTGTGTTTAATGTCTATAATGGTTGCCAAATAGATGCTGCTATGCAACTATAAATAGCTTTTGTTTTGCTCTCCTACTTGTTTACCTGTATGTATTTATTGATTCATTTTACTAATGCAAATATATTTGCAATGTTTATTTTCTGTGTTTTTGGTGAGCTTACTCTATTTACTTAGCACCACAACCTCTTGTATTCTCTTGTACAACAGCACTCAGACTAGAAGGTGGAGGGGCAAAACCTATGGCCAATGAGGTGTCCTACATTTACATGTGATGACAAGGAAATTGCGGACAGGTGGAGAGAGGCAACAGATGACCTTATCAGTGTCTTGCTGCCCCTTTAATGTCCAATCACAGGCTGGGAGTGGGAGGTGATGTAGCTTTCTTTCTTAACTGCAGCAGAGAAAATTCAGGAAACCAGGCTGACTTTTGCAGTATTGTGCAGTGGTTTAACTATCATGGATGGATTGCCAGAAATACAAATCCTTTGGAAAGTATAGGTATTTCAGCTATGTATAAAACTGTTTACCTTGAGTTCAGCTTCAAACACCATACTTTAAACCACTTAGATCTCCACAACACTGTATTATCCCCCATAAGTTTTTAATGATTGAAATGAATGCAGTTTACTTTTTGACCTTTGTGCAACTGTAGGTATAATTATTATTTGGCTGTATTTTGTATTTTATAAGAGCTCCTAGTTATAAAATGTGCAAACTGTTGGCGCTATATAAATCCTGTATAATAATAATACTGTAATAATAATAATAATAATAATAATAATAATAATTATGTCCTAATGTTTTGCTTAATCTGAACAATGTAATTGCTCTTCTATGTGGCAAGTATTTAAGGTAAATTTAAAGTCAGATATTTTAAGTGAATAAGAAATTAGCTTCTTCCAAGAGCTTATATGAACTGTGTTTTAGAAAAATGCTGCCATAGTGTGTTAGGCTAGGTGTCTGGGATCTGCACAAGTATATATGAGCAGTCTGAGTTTGATTGATGTATTCCTCCATTGTGTACCAGAACCACTGCAGAGTTTCTGCGTGGCCCAGTCTTATGTCACTTTCTTTACAGCAGGAACTAGAAGACAGAGGCTCATCATGTCTTAAATTTTAATTGCATCTTCCACAGCCAGAAGTAACGGGAATTCCATAAAATCTAGTTATTCTGGTATTCTAAGGCAACACAGCTTAAGGAAGTAATACTGGTTTCTTTTATGCAATTCACTAAGATTTGGAAAGAAAAAACTAAACACGTTTTCATATTAACAATGTAACATATCATGTAATTGGTACCGCTGGAAAAGTAAGGACCAAACATTGAGTGCTACCTTACAATGGGACCTGAGACCTCATTCTGCCCATGGTGAAAATTACAGTGTTTAACAGTGTTAGGGGAAGCACCATCAATTTTCTATTTTAGCCCAATTCTGTTCTCTTAAATGCCCAGTAAAAGTAAATTACAAAGTAGGTCTTACTTCATAAAAATTATAACAACATTCATATTCATTATTCTTATTCATACATTGTAATGTAAAAGTTCCCTTTGGATAATGTTGGAAGGTTTAGAACCTCTTAATAGTGGGGTTTTTAACCGTTGTACATTTATAGACCCCCAAAGCATTTCCCAATATGTCCTCAAGCCCTCTTCACCAGACAGTTGAACTCATCATCATCACCATTCCTATTAGGTATGAGTATGAATTCAAAGGATATCAATCATTTGGTTTTTACCTAACATATTTTTTTTTTGGGGGATAGTTTGACTGACAAGTACTCGGTCATACAATAGTGTGCCCAAATTTTTTTTTTTAAACAATCAGATTTTATTAGGTTTTTTCAAGTGCAAGAAATACAAACAGTAGAAAAGCAGAGGACAACACGGACAGTCACATTCCTCAAGGAGAAATTAAGTACAGGACCCATGGGTGGGTTCCAGAGGCAGTAGTCGACAGTGGCGCCTATAAATTAAGCCTCAAACCAGTAGCGTAAGAGTCGGGAAAAAGGACCGTGTTGTATCCCCTGGCAGTAGGCAGCACTCAGACAAACATAAATTGGGGGGGAAACACACAAGAACTACACAAACCAAAAGAACCGGCAAGAAAAAAAAGAAAAAAGGTACAAGTAGGAAGTAGAAAAAAAAAGAGAAGAGGCTCCTCGGACCCCACAGCATATATAATCCAAGTTGCATGGCCAATAGTCACATTAGAGACAGTTCGCCGGACCATATTTTCATAACCAAATATCTAGCGACTTACAATGCAAGAAATGCAGTGGAGTCCATATACAAAATCCAAGGGGCCCATAGGGTTGCACATTGGGGTTGACGGTCACACAAAGAAGCAGTCAGCTCTTCATAGCGCATGATCAAGCACAATTCAGCAATCCACTCCCGCACGGTCGGGGGGACCACAGTGTTCCAATGGCGAGGGATAATCGTCCTGGCACCGGCCACAAAAAAGCGAAGCAGGTCTTTCTTAACCGAGGCCAGAGAGCCAGGCAAGACAGATAGAAGGGCTACTTTAGGGGATGGAGCCAGGGAAGTTCCCATGACTTGGTTATATATGTCAAAGACACGACACCAAAAAGGCAATAATACCGGGCAGCTCCACAAGATATGAAGGTGCGTGCCTTCTGCAGTCTAACAACGCCAGCAATGTGCTGGCCTATCGGGGAAGATCCTGTGTAAGAGGGCCGGGCATCGGTACCAGCGAGTTAGAATTTTGTATCCCTTTTCCTGAGCCAAACATGCAATGGAAAGCTTGTGAGTTAGTAGGAACGATGTGCGGACTTCCTCATCAGTAAAAGCAGAGCCCAGGTCGCTCTCCCACCTGGATATAAACAGGGGGCAGTCCAGGGATTTTGCCGCAATCAACTGGCGGAATAGCAGGGAAATGGTATGAGAAGGTGTTTCATCGAGGCCACAAAGTGACTCCAACCAAGAGAGCGGGCATTGTAAGGCAGCCCGGCCCCCCATTTCCCTATAGAACGCATGAAGTTGAAAATATAGTACATTGACAATGTTACTTTCATGTCATCTAACACATCAATTTCTCCACTTTAATTTAATGATCAATAATGCAGAGAATATTGTTTAATTTTTTAAGAGAATATTTCATTTTTGTATTATTCAGGGATCCAGACTTATAGCTCTATCACTTGGTTCCCATAACCCCAAGTGGTATAGATAGTGGTATGAATACCCAAACTTAAGAATCTCTGCACTAGGGATTTTATTGCATGATTTCAGAAGATGTACCTAACTTCCTGTCCCAGTGATGGTGGGCACCCACAACAGGAACTCTTTATAATTTCTTGTACAGAGACATTAATTCATGTTCATTAAAGTGGGGAAGGCTATGAACCTCTCTCACTGTCTCTGCCTTTCATGACATACCCCTTAACTTCCAGTCTCAGCAACAGTGATGTCTTAACTGGAAGTGAGGAGAAATATCCCCGCTGGAGACCCCATAAAAAAACAAAAACAATAAAACCTTGTAGAAGTAGTACCGAAAAACAATAACAAGCACACAACCCTGTGACTAAAAATTCTGCCAAGTAATACTGAATATGTAGATACTAAATACTTAGAATCGAACTATATTAGGATGATGTAACAGATGTCAATTCATTTTAGGAGTCATATGAGTTGATTTACTAAAGACAAAGAGGCTGTTCACTTTGCAATGGAATTTTCACTTTGCAAGTTTCCCTTAGATTAATGAATGAGGTGAAAATTCACTTTGCAAAGAATACCCAATCAAAGGCAAGGGAAATTAAAAATTGAATATTTTTGTTTGCACCTGATTGGATGATGGAAGTCAGTAGAACTTTACTTCATTCACTAAGCGAAAGGGGAAACTTCCCCGGCAGAGGACAAATTCCCTTGCAAAGTGAAAAAACAATTTTCCTTTGTAAATCAACCCCATAGACTCTCCTTTGCGGCAAACAAATAGTCACGAGTAAACCAAGGTTGGTTCACTAAAGTCTATGGGTGCTAAATCTTGCATTTTTTTCTGGCCTTTTTTCTGGCCTTAAAAATGGCATGAGTAGGTTGGTTGAGCACTATTAACCTGTTGCCGTCCGCCCATTGCAAAAAAACGGACGGACGGCGGACTCGCATCACCTGGTTGCCGTCTCCAGACGGCATTATTTTTCTGCTCGCGCGCGCCCCCTAGCGCGCGCACGGGCAGAAAAAGCCCGTTCAATGCATAGAGCCATTACCGGCTGTTTCACATACACGCGATTGGCGGCTCTATAGCCTACCGATCGCATGTATATGCTGACTGCGTGACCCCCCTCGAGTGCCGCCGATGCCGCCCCCCCTCCTGACCCCTCACCTTCAATCCCGGGATCCGCTGCCCCATCTGCGGCCCGGGATTGGCTCAGGAGGGCGTCAGGAGGAAGATGGGAGGGAGGTCAGCATCTTCCTCCTTGCTGACCTCCCTCCGTGCTATGAATGCAGAAGTGATGTGTATTACATCACTTCCGCATTCACCTGTCAGTCATCTAACTGCTATAGCCAGAGAGAAGAAGCTGATGAAGCAGATATGTGCTTCATCAGCCTCTTTTGGGGTCCCCAGGTGACATTAGGGGTCTTAGAGATCCCTAATGTCTCCATCTGCGCTACACATGTTACATATTGTTGCGAACGTCGGAGTGAGAGCAACCATTTTAGGGCCATCAATCACTGATAACACTAAACTGATGAGCGGTAAAATCTTTTAAAGCGTCGCCAATTTTGGGTATTGTAGTTTTTTGAGGTTTCGCGCACGCGTGCAATTTTAAGGCTTGACATGTTTGGTGTCTTTTTACCTGACGTGAACCCGTCTTTTATATTTTACCAAAAAATTGGGTAATAATAAATGTTTTATCATTTAATATAGGGGAAACAGTTTGTTTTTTTTCAAAAAATTTGGCACTTTTCCCTTAATATAGTAAAAAATAAAACCCCCAGTGGTGATTAAATACCACCAAAAGAAAGCTCTATCTGTGCCCAAAAAATGGTATAAAATGTATTTCAGTTGCATGACGTAAACAGCGTCAATCAAAGTACTGCATCGCTGAACACTAAAAAATGGCCTGGATGGGAAGAGGGTTGAAGTGGTTAAGAGGAACATGTGCCAATGCAAATTTGTTTTTTGTTTTTTTGTAAATACCATTCAGTGGGGATTGGGCCTTTTATTGTGGTCTAAAATAGAACATTAAAAATACACAAATCCTTTAAACAACATGCTTGGGGGATACCTAAAGCTACAAAACGTTGTGCACTCCTGCAAGTGACATACAAAACAATCACTATGAAATGACAATTTCTGATCGGGTTCTTCACTGGATAAAGGTCTAGTATGGATTTAGCGAGGGGTCCTACACTTTCTTTTTCCTCTAAAACGGACAGCACATATTGTTTTTAAATGTTCCTTTAAGGGGGAAAAAAACTGCACCCCCCATATATTCCATTTTAGCCCCTTATCCAGACACGCAAGCTGGCAGGTAAGGAAGGGGGGAGGGGCAGCAAGCATGCATTTCCCTCCTCCATACCAGGCCACATGTCCTCAACATTGGGAGGGCACCTTGTGGAGGGAGTGGGTACTGCATGAACATGGGGACGAGAGCCTTATCCTCACATCCCTGGTTGTGTGGATGCAGGGTTTGGGTTATCGGAATATGGAAACCCCTTTTAGAATATGGGCCTGACCATTGTTAAGTAAGATGTACACAGTACTGCTTGTTACCCTGTCACAAAAAATTTACATAGTACATAAAGCCACAGACAAAGAAAGTCCTTTTTTTTAAAAAATAGGAGAAAAAGAAACAATGTCGAACATGTAAGTCAAACATTAATCACATCATCTGCAACAAACTACTCCGACAGCTACTCCTGCTGCAAATTACAGCCAGCGTCTGAAAGCAAACAGGCCTAGGGATGCTGGGTGATGCCACTGACCAAATAGAGCCATGAGAACAAGGGGTTAATGACAAAATATGGTCATGATCAACATGGGGACATGGTGCCTTGCATAGGGGGGGTATTTGCCCCCCCTCGCAAGGTACCCAAAATGTTCAGCCTGGCCCTGTTTAGTATGTGGCCTGGTATGGTTCAGGAGATTGGGGGTCCCCCATTCCTGGACAGACAGGCTGCAAACTAGCGGGTAAGTCCACATGATAACTGACAACTGTCTAAGATGGAATTTTCCTCACACTGTAAAGGTATCCTCTCACTTCTTGTTGAGTCTACAGTAAAGGAAGTGAAAGAAAATCTCCCTAGTAAGAAAAAATGGCAAAAACAACCTGCAGAAGTTTAACCCTACCCTATTCTATCCAAATTGAAAAAACAAATTGTGCTTTAGATATAATGTAGACACTCCATATTTACAGATAGAAGCATCTTTGTAGGCTACATACTTTTTACTTTTTACTGTTGACTTTCTCAAGGGGGTGTGACACCCATCGTTTTGTATGCATCAAAGTTTCAGGTGGTACAATTGTTGTACACCTCTTACTCAAGGGGGCAGGGTGGTGACCCAATTATTACATCTGTACTTATCAAACAATGTCTTATATCCTTCTATGAGCACCTACCGTATTTGCCAGTGCATAAGGTGACTGGGTGTATAAGACGATTCCCTCATTTTCCAGTTAAAACATAGGTTTTGGGCTATATTCGTCGTATAAGTCTACCCCCCTTCCGAGGCTTCATATTTATTTATTCTTGCTAGAGCCAAGGTGGGGTCTTGTCTACCAGCCATTTTGTTTAAATACACCCACTAATCTGTCAGCCAGCTGGATGTGCAGTAATACTGTATGTACGGTAGCTTTGGCTACATACAGTATACCCCTTCCGAGGCTTCATATTTCTTTCTTCTTGCTAGAGCCAAGGTGGGGTCTTGTCTACCAGCCATTTTGTTTAAATACACCCACTAATCTGTCAGCCAGCTGGATGTGCAGTAATACTGTATGTACGGTAGCTTCGGCTACATACAGTATACCGCACTGAGGCAATCACGGCGACCGATGTATTCTATTAATGAATACAAAGCCTGCTCGGATTGGCAGAGGTTGTGTACATCGCTCGCCGTGATTGGCTCAGCGCTGTATACTGTATGTAGCCGGAGCTACCGTACATACAGTATTACCGCACATCCAGCGGGCTGACAGATTAGGGTAGTTTGTTTTGGGCCAGTTTAACCCAAACAAACTAAAGGTTCACATTGTATAGCCCGCGTATAAGACAACCCTCGATTATCGGGGGATGTTTTTAAGTATAAAAAGCTTGTCTTATACGCCGGCAAATACGGTAGTCCTTTTCTGCATATCCTGTCTCTGAACACGAACCCTCCCCAATGCTGCTTTATCTCGCAAAGGTTACTTGTGAGTAAGGTAAATCCACATCTTCAGAGTCCTCAATGGTATCCTGTCCCCTATATCCATGACAGTAACAAACAATGCATAGCAAAGACAGTATCTGTAAAAAGCCTAAGACTTTTGATTATCACTCATCTGAAACACATTTGAGAATCTGTAAATGGGATTTGTTAAAAAAAAAAAAAAAAAAAAAAAAAAAAAACAACAACAAAAACAAAATGAATAGGCAGAAATGAAATGAGTTTTAAGAAGTGTTGTGTCAACTGTACTACAGAGATGCATGTCTCATGTTTATTTGCAAATCAGCATATGCTGTCTGCTTCTGTTTAAATGATGGCAATATGCAAGAAGTTTTTGTTCCCCACTTATCTCCCTTCTGACCGTATGCAGTAGCTGTATATTGCCACATTGCATACCTAATTGAATGATTTTGTAATTTAGCTGACAGTTTGGTTTAGCCCTCTGCCAGCTTTACTGAGACCAGCAGCGGAACAATCTCCATACATCAAAAATCAGAATCCAATACACACAAAAGAAAAGCAGAGCATAACATTGACGCCACACTGTATTTGCACAGTCGAAATTGTCACAGCATGGAGAATAATAAAAAAATCTGCTTTGGTTCTTATAAAATTTTCTGCTTGTATTTTTTATTTATTTATGTAATGGTCCAGTGTATCGGCGTCTGCTCTGCCGTACATTCCAAAAATGAACTGTGACAGACACAGTTTTGGTTTGTGACCTACCACCTTTAAGATTAGGCTTGTCCAGGAGTTAAACGCAAACAACAAGTCACTTGGGAATTGAACAATATTACTTGATGAAATAGAAGTCGCAGGCTGAAATTGGCTCTTTATTCTGCTACATTGATACATTTACTGGAAACTACAGGCCATTTCAGCCATGTGTATATTTCATTTTACCTTGAAATGACTTTTCTCCTTCTCCTTGGCTGAACTTAAGATTGCATATGTTACCTTACAGTATTCAGTATTCACGTTTTAAAGGCAACTCTTATGCAGTAGCAAACAATAAGTAGAAAAATAGGGAAGGTAGACATTGGGCGTTATGTATGAGAATTTATGCTTATACAATCATGCACAGATCCTGCACAGGGGATCAAAGTCCATGCTTATGAACTAGCACTAGTGATCAGGTTACATAGTATACGTGTTGGATTTTTTGGTTTGCTATGGAATGTACCATTCAGCATTCAAACCTACACCAGCCTACGTTTTGTGGGGGTATTTTGGTGTCTACCTATAGGAATAAAACAGCATGGCTGTTTTTTAAGGAGTTTGTAAAAAAAAAAACTTATTTTTTTTTAAAAAGCCCCGGGAAACCATATGCGAAATTGTAGTGCACATGGGCAGATCTTTGTGTGCATGCACAGAAGGTTGAGTATGTATACTTTGGACTTATTTATAGAACAGAAATGTGTACAGGGTTTTTACATGCTTTTTGGCTTGGTACATGCACATTTCATTTCTTAGCTGGCCACAAAACATATTTTTTTATTTCAACTTAGTCCTGAGACATCACAGGTCCTCCTTACTCAAAAGTGGCCGTACTTACTCCTGGACTGAGAAGTGTTTATGTAATGATGTGTGAGCAACACTTATTGCAGGGGTTTAGTCAGTGACATGCATGCCTAATCAACTTCCACTTTCACACACATGCCTTGATTTGTGGTTAAGCATCTACAGTATGGAATTCCATTAGACAGGATCACTACAGATTAAGTTATAGAAGAGAAAGCCACTCTCTCTGCACAAACACATTTAGGAATGGAAGATATGTTAAAAAGTGTGTGAACTTTGGAAGCTGTGCCCCCAAAAAAAGCAAGTGGAGAGCAAAGGCCTAGTCACCAGTATTGTGGGCAGGCTCCCTGCAGCTGATCTTTCTGCATTACTGACCAACCATGCCTTGTTCCACACTGTGTCTCTGTGCGGAGATGGCCACCTTGGTATAGAAGCAGGGCTTTGCTTGCTAATGTCAGAGCTGCTCCCCTAAAGACTGGTTATCTAATGACTGGTGATCTGTTGAAGCATTACTCAAGAAGCAGAAGGAGAGGTGGAGGAAACGCAAAACCATAGAATGAATAAAGCAGTAGCAGGGTGAGGCTTGCATCAAATCTCGCTACAATTCTTGTGAGACTAACAGTCACAGCAACAGTTGCCTTAGATGACCTCACACATTAGATATGCAAATATCAGGCTAAAGGCACAGACGTGTTTATGCACAGGAAGCGCACCACAATTTTTAAGGATACATTCAAGACAAAAGGTACATTTTTTAGAGTACAGCTTAGGCACAATTAACATTTCTAGATGTGTCCTATTAGACAACAACTCACTTTTTTTCAGTTTAGCTTCACTTTAAATTAGATGTCAACTCTCCCAGCCACCCAAGATCTTTGCACTACTAAATATAAGATGTGAGCTAACCAATGAAGTGGAGTGAGTCGCCTATGTCATGGATGTTATCATTGACCGCATCACCACATCAAGGAAAAACTGACAGACACGTTTCTGATAACTCATTGCAGCAACTCATCTATTGTATGGTTTCTCTTTTCCATGTTCATGTGGTGCAATATGACATGGCAGCACTTCAGCTTACAGGCAATGGAAGGAGGAAGACATGAGCATCAGGCTGAGTTACTTTTGGGGCATGACCTATTCTTGCATGGAGGGCATAGAGTAGGATGAGGAAGAGACCATGCTTAGCCTTTGCTTACATGGTTATAGTTGCAATCAGAAGCAAAAGGTATGTTGTTTATCGTGGCCTGCCATTCTAAGTCTGATTTGTTAAGCGGAAAGATCAAATAGGGGATCTTGTGCCAAAATCACCCACTTTATAAAACAACCTCGCTTTCTTGTAGTTTTGCTCATATCATACAATACCTGTTCTGTCTTAAATTCCTTCATATTAAACTTCTACAAATGCCAACAGTTCTAGACAAGAGGAATACAACTATGCAAAATGTTGTCAATTTTGCCATGCAAGAGCATGAAGAATTCCTTCATAAGCCACAGGGTCAGTTGGCTTAATCTCTTAAATCTGAATGTTTTACTATTAGCATTTAGTATTTATATCTGCATATTATCACTTGCAGATAATTATCCAATCCTTTTTTTTCCTGTTACCGTTTTTCCTTTTAGTACCTAATTTAGTGGAACATGGACAGCATAGGTGTACAACTGAAGTCTCCTTGCCTTTTGTGCAAATCTCAGAATTAAAAATAAATAAATGTGTCAAATATTTATCCTGGATATGTCAAGAAACAAGCGTTTGAGCTTTGCCTATCATAATAATAGCTATAAAAGCTGGTTATTAAAGGATGTTACAGGTATGTGCACCTCTACACGTTTTGTGTTTTGGATGACAGAGTCCCTTTAGGGACAGCAGAGGACATTATGACTATCCCAGCACTTTAAAAAATCACCACTTTGAGCACATGGATTTGATTTGATGTCTGCATTTGATCCCTGCTTATATACCTCAGGCATCATAATTATTATTTCTGTAAGAAAACCAAAATAAAACAAGTCTAGGAGCATGGGGTTCTTTTTTTCTATTACGTTACATTAAATTCTGTACAGCTACCTCAAACAACACAGGACAAACTATATCATTAAAAAAAAATAAAAAAATCCCCCAGGGTGTTTTGTTTGCAGTTACTGCTGACAAATAGAATTTTAGATATTTCCTCGTGTTGGCTCTTAAATGTGAAAGACAACATGGTGTGCCCATTATGGTGTGCTTTTGTTCCTGACTAACGATGATGATTTTTAGGAAGTAACAGTAGTATAGAACTGTGGCAATAAGTATTCTTTGCCTGTAACATTACAATTTCTTTTGTTATGCCTAACAAGCATTGTCAGAGAATTAACAGTGTGTGACGTGAATACATTCTTTTGGTTTATATTCAGAATTTGAACTATTTTCTATTGACAAAAAAAAAAAAGCTTCATATGAAACTGAATTTTCTGTTACAATGTGACGTTATTATATTATTTATTCAAATAATATGTAAACTTTAAACATAAATATATATCACAGCAAATGTGTTTTGAAACATTTAAAGTAGCTGTAAACAAATTACTAAAAACCTATATAAGCTTTGATATATTAATGTAATTTCAAAAGGATTTTTTAAGATATTTATAAATCTGTATATTTAATTCAAATAGTACCTAACGATCCTGCCATGAATGAGTTTTTGTAGGCACTTCCAGTTATAAGGTCACAATGTTTTGTCCCAGTCTCAAAATTGATATCCTGCATTGTCAACCTGTCACACCCTCCCAATGCAAACTACTACATGGGGTGAGCATGCCAATGCACATTGCATAAACATGATCAATTGTTGTCCTCATTAGGAAACCCTAACCTACCCTACCCTAATGAATGATGTTTAGTCATTATTTTTGTGCATGTGCATGGATATGTGTGGGTAGACCCAAAGTGGCTGTAAACAGACTGCAGGAAATTAGCATTGTTGATAAAAAAGCTATCATTCAAATATCATTCAGTAAGGTTTACATGCACTTTAAAACTAAAAGTCCTGCCTCAAACCAGGTACGTCAAGGTGTCTCCCTATACCACTAGTGCAAATTATGCTATTTTAATTGTGGGAGGAAGGAAGATTTCCGTGTTATCTATCAAACAGAGGATTTTTATTTTTTTGGACATCCGCTTTAAATACATTTAGATCATTACAGTAAGAAGTAGTATTGAAATAATAAATATGATAATAAAACAATAACTAACCTCTTTCACAAGAGCGGCCGAGGTAGCCAGTAGCAGAACAATCACAGACATATCGATTCCATCCATCTCTACAGATTCCGTTATTCTTACATGGATTGTTGATGCAAGGCTTGGCTGTTTCTCTAGAACATGAAGGCTTTACTCCAGCTGTGCCTTGAAGTTCCGCCATTTGGCGTATGTCTTTACTTTGGCCATCTATAAATAAGTCTCTTATGCATCCAACATATCCATAGTTCAGAGGAGCTGTCCACACTTCAGTTGGGAAAACCAAGCCGGCTTTATTTTCAGGCAAACCCCCAAGGTACAAGTCATCATCCAGGTCAAGAATTTCACTTTCACCAGGAGACGTGTACGGATTGCGTACAGTATTGACAGATATGGTACCTAGGCAGATATATATATATATAAAAGGATTAGGAAATGTGTACAGGTAGTTGCACTCAATAATAAAAGTACAAACAGAAACGTGGACTAAAAATAGTAACTTATCAGATTATGATTGTTACCAGATTGTCATGGTAAAGGTAGATTCCCAATTACCGCTGAGTTCCTGTCAGCTTTAAGAAATAACCTTTGGGTGCCCCCCTTCCCATGTAGTCTAATGACATTCTAAGTAATTATGTCAGCAAGGGAGTGGTTGCATGACTGGAAAAGAGGAGTGACTGGCAGTGAAGAAGTAGGAGCAGGGAATAAGGTAAGGATTCCTCCACATTACAGTCCCCCTTAGACTAAAGGCCCACAGGGTCCTTAATATATAGTTCAGCTTTAGGTAAA
>NW_017306664.1:1133222-1139222 GCF_000935625.1 Nanorana parkeri
ATATAATTTGTTCATAACATAAAGTAATGATCTGACTGCCAACCATTAGGAATACAAAATAATAATACTGTAGGTACCTAAAGGACAGTGGAGTCTTCTTAGAACAGAAGGCATATACTGTATCTCCTAATATATCAATTTTCACAAAAAATAGGGGCTCATTCATAATTTTAGGATATTTGAAGGGACCATTCAAATAATTGATGTATACCCCATGGCTAACTGTACATACAGCACAGCTAGTGTAATGCACTTATAATAAAGAGCTAGTTATTCCAAATTGTTTACATACTGTTATACTTTTGTATAGGTACATAAGGAAAGGTACATACCTCAAGGCACAAGTACACCTAGAGGAAACTATAGCTCACAAGAACACTTAAAGGTCCCTATATATTTCATTTGTGGCTGACTAAACAAATACACATGTTATGTGTAATATGATGTTTCCTATTATCTCTGCACCAACCACAGAGAATAACTAGGCTTTAAAAATTCTTGTTTAGCCAATCTAGTTTTTTTCTGATGCTGGTATCAGCACACAGTCTTTTTTTTAATAAAATGTATCATAAACAGGGCATTACATCCTTATGGGTACCTTAGCCTGTATTGCAAAATGTTGTAGGTTGGAGTTATATTTTTTTACCCATAATTGTTATGATTAATCCTGTATGGGTTGTCGTATATAAAAAAGAAGGCTGTACAGAATAAGAATAGATAAAGGACTTTCTCCTAGTTTCTGATCAGATTCAAGTGTACCAGTCTGCATGGGCAGCTGTATTGCATATGTGGTTTAAAGGAACACTATCTGCAACTTTCTGCAGAGATAGGCTCCCAGACGGCAGAATGGCACTCAACAGAGACCCACCAAGGCTGCAAGAAAAGTGTCGCTGAGAACAAGCTCCAAGACATTGTGGAAAACAAATTATTTCAAGGCACTCTCTTTCATGCATGATACTCAGAATTTCCACAGAATGCCTTTTGTTTATAGGTACAATTGTGAAGAATGAAAGTCTGAGCACGAAAATGTAAGGTGAAGACAAAGACAGTAAAGCCTACTGTGCTTTTTCCGGACGTTCATTTAAATAATGTTTAGCTGCGTTTACCATGATGACCTCGTCAACGTGTGCAACAATTATGCAAATCAGTCCTTTAATCAAAATAAATTATTAAAGCTGATTTCAATCGTTGTGGATAATATAAGGCTCCTATTTTTAATGATATTCTCTCCTTTGATTTCACAGCTCCATCACTCTGAGTGCTGTCCATCTAAGGTCAAGTCTCTTTGGATTAGAGACTATTTAAGCTGTTTTTTTGAATTCATTACATTTGTAAATTTGTGACCTGTGCTATCCGTATCCATAATAAAAAGAAAGAAAGGTGAAAAACTGTAAAGATGCTTATTTGCATATCTCCACCCATAGCCCCTGAATGTATTATGATAAATGGATTGTGGATGACATTGAGGTCCTGAACTTGCTAGAACAATGTCAGGATTGCTAAGCTGATTATTCAGCACACCATAGCTTTGGTGAGTTCTTGATCTTTTCATTTATATAAGCCTCTAACTGGAGTCAAGTAAAAAAATACTCTTACCTGACCTCTATCTAAAAAGTGTTTTCCATATTAACTACTGTACATATTATGCCGTAACATTTTCAGAAAAATGAAACTATTTACATTGTCATAACTTTGCAAAACTGTTCTATACATACAGGGTAAGATTAATCTCCCTTTAAAACTACTATGTATTTCCTTTTATATCATTGGAAAAATGCAAAACATTACAGTGCTGCTTAAAGTCCAATTGAACTTTCAGTTTAAAACAGCTACATGCATTCCAGGCGCATCAAAAGGTGTGAAAAGTCTTACAGTTACATTTTCTTTAGAACACAGCCAAAGCTTAGGTAGAAAAGCATTCCCCTGACAGAATGCCTTAGATGATGACCCTTGCTCTCAGTGTTGAAGCAGAGATTTCTCTGCAGAGGCCTGACACATTAAATTATAAGGACAACATTCTTACAAAAAAATTCTACTGACCATTCAGAACGCATAAAGAGCCTATGATAGAAAAAAATTCAGAAACATAAGGTCTGCTTATATTAGCCTGTAACATGTTCCTAGCAGGCAAACTTTGCAGAGCAGATACCAAAAGATGTTTATTTCTAACTTGACTTTTGAGTCGGTATTGTTAATAGGTTGCTCAGGCACTCAGAACTGTGATGTAGTAGGTAAGGGGATGCAAAAGCTCTATCTCTCTTTGTATTCACATACACATCCTTCACCCTACACACCAAAGGATTCCTGCAGCAAATAGGTACCTGAACACTGGAGGTTGACTGTATAACTGTTGTAATTATAGCTACATTAGCATCTAGCTAAATAATGGATTTACTACATCATCTGAGTGTTCGCTATGCCTAAAGTAATTTTGTAGTCACTTTATTCTGGTGATAAAATAACTATATTGTAATAATATAAAGGTGTGTGAAGCATTACTAAGCCCATGAAAGCCCTTTGAAGTTTATTGCATAAGGCTATCCATTATTTATTAAGTCAAAATTAAGTCTAGATAACCTCTCCAGTGTCTTCTTTTCGTAGATATTTTTTACAGATTTGGGAGTGAGAGTTCAGATGTTGAGCTGGATTAACTTGACTAAATATTCTGGACGTATGCTGTTTCAATATCACACTAATGATGGCTTAATTTATACTAAACACCCTTAAGGGACAGTTTTCATATAAGCCTCATATGCTGGTAAGAATCCTGCAGACTCACAGAAGCTGGACTCTATGGGGTTGATTTACTAACCTTATAAACACACCACAAACGTGTATACACCTCTGCAGTGTGTTCCCTCCCAGCATGATCTATGGGTGGAATCTAAACACCTTTGTAATGTGTACACACCCAGCAGGTGTGTTGTGCAAAGCCCTGAAGGAATTCCAAGGTGATGTTGGGTAAATTAGCTCTATGTTGTGTTGCTTGCGTTGATGAATGCAAGGAATGTAAATGCATGAGCTAACCATTTTTGTCTAAACTGTGAAGCAGCATTATATATGCATCATGTGCATGATTTTTACATATATGGCATTAGTGGAAATATGCTTTTAGAGACTTTTTGGTTGATAAATACATTTTGCTGTGTGAAAATCACACACACCTGGTGTGTGTGTGTGTTTAGGTTAGTAAATCACCCCCTATGTGTCATGGAGCCACTGAGGACAAAGAGCATTGCATCTGTTATATTGCTACCCTTCACTGTTCTTGCCTAGCTGGCTGTACTGTACAGCAAAGCTAGCCAAAGCAACTCCCACAGGTATGCTGCCAAAGCCAACTCCCAAAGCTAGCCAAAAGGCAACTCCCACAGGTATGCTTTAATGAGCCTCTTCAATTATTTATTATTTCAGCAATTTTGTTTTCCTCAAACCACTTTTGAAATAGGGAATATGTACTTTGACCACATTCTACGTTGTTCCTTACCAAGCTCGATCTCTGCAAAAATATAGCCCAAAATATTAACTTTAATTTGTAATTAACTTTATCTCATAACTGCATTCTTGGGAATTAAAGAGTACAGTGTGAAACAAATGTCTAAAGATGTTTTTCCCCCCACTTATTTAGATTTTGCTTTAGTCTCATTTAAAGAAGAACTTGAGTACAAACAAGAACTTTTCTATCCTTTAAAATGTTAGCGCTATTCAGATCTTTTAATATAACCTAATTATTTTCTTATATGTACATTAGTCAATCTCCTAAACTGGACAAGCAAAATACTTAGTTGTCGGTTCCTGCCCAACTAGAAGAATACTGGGAGAGAGTGGGAGACTTGGTGGGTCTATGCCCCACCCCTTCACTGCATTATCATTACTGATACATGAAACACATGGCAGAAAATTTGTACTGTTTCATGTTCCTGATTAAGATCTGCTTAACCATGGCAGACTAAGGAGAAGCCACACAGGAGATAAAGGGGTATATTTATAAAGCAGTGAATGTGACATTCACTAAACATTTACTGCATATGAATATTCCCTGTGCATTTTTTTTTCTTTAATTGCAATAATTTTCCTGCAGTGTTTGGTTTATGTCATATTCACTGTTTTATAAATATGCCCCTTCTATGTTTTGGAAGAGTAAGACCCTCTGTTAAGTTTGTCATCATCGGGTAGATTCACCTATATGTCCTGATGACCATTGTCACTTAAACAGAAAGTGATGGGAAATTCAAAATGTTGGAGTCACCAAAGGTGAGGAGAAATCTAATAGGGAAACCTGTTCCTGTGACAGATGTGAAGATAATTCCCTTTGCTTTAGAGACAATTCCTTTCATGTTGACTCATGTTGTGTTTTTTGGACAGGTAATTAAGGGAAATCTCCACTACAGAACACAGATGGCATAAATCAATCAATCATCTTACAGGGTTTCGAAACCTTCCTTATCCAAAACTGCCTACAAATATGCATTAAATTAAACATTTCATTAAAGAACGTTGCTATTGATGTTCTTCTAGTGCAAATGCTGCTTGTCTGGCTGCCACATGGACCTTTCTACTACAATATTTTGAATTTCTGACCCAGAATTGGCATGAGAAATTGACACTTTCCCAACGTTCCTAATCTTATTGGTGAGAGACTCAATAATGAATAGAAATCAAATAACTGAGCTAGTCAGACAGTAAAGTCTATGGGAGTATGAAGAAGGAAGAGTAGCATGCAGACATTTTGGTTTCAGGTTCTGTGTGTGGACCAAAGTCTCATGCCATCTTCTCTACTTTATAGCATTTTTATTTAAATTTAAGCTTCTCTCAGGCTACATTTTTTCTTTTAAATTTCCCCCAGTTGTTCTTAAAAACCAGTTCAGGCCACAATATGCACCATGCAACCAGAGTGGTCCCAGAGCCCAACATCTGTCTAGAGCCAGAGCCAGACTGTGTGTGCACTGCAAGGGGCGGGCATGTGACACACATGCTTCTCCTCTCCCACCACCTGTTACTAGGGACGCGGCCGGGAGAGGAAGACCCGCCCCTTACTTAGACGCCAGTCGGCAGTGTGGGCCCCGGTGTTCTAACACCGGGACCCTGCACTGCCCCATATTCCACGGGGGGGGTGGGGGGTGGTGGATTGCACAGGACTGGACCTCACTGGGCCCCTCCCACAGTCTCAGGCCCTGGCCGCACTGGCGGTATTTCACCCCTGGTGCCATGGCCCCCTGAGCTGAACCCTTAATGTACAGCCTAATAATGCAGAGGGCAGTGTTGATATCAGTATGCATCAAGGAACATCCACCTCTAGGAGAAGACCTAAGAGGAAGAGGACCCAGTGCATAAAATATCAGAGGGGGGAGCTTTGGATGGAAAGAGCACAGAGTTCAGATGTGGGATTTAAGTCTGTCTTTAGATTACACTTTACCAGGGATAATGAGAATATTGATATCCAGGTATCAGTGGATATACTCATATACAGTATAGTACTAGTGCAACAGCAACACACCAAAGAGTGGGAGGATTTCCTCCATAAAGGATGGGTTTGTCAGTGTGAATACCCCAGAGCATCTTGTGTAATACCAGGCAATTTTTATTTTGTCTTTCCAGAGTATTTAAATCTGATGGAAATCTCATTTCCTGACAGATGGACAGAAGGGTGATTCATTACACTATATTCAAAGGTTAATACAGCCAAGCAGGCTATAGCTCACCTTTAACTGTTAAGGGGACATGATAAATAACAGGCCTCAGAGGCACAGAGGGTATTGCTTTGTATATCTGTAAATGTAGTAATCTATCTGTGTGGCTTATCGCTGTCCACAGGATGCAGCAGAATTTGGAAATGCATAATTCATAGAGGTGTCTATTACATCTTAGCTTGCTAACACAATTTAAATCTTAACTTCAGGCAGATATAAATGACACAAATTAATACAGTGGTATTCATTATTACATTCTTAAATGTATTTTTAAAATGCAAGCAATGTAAACACCTGAATCTGACCTGGTATT
>NW_017306664.1:1139253-1161147 GCF_000935625.1 Nanorana parkeri
CCCCCCTACCAAACAGGACTGTGCTATGTGACAGCACCTAATGGATAGACATACAAACCATTTGTCAGGTAAAACAGCTCTCATACATGTATCTCATCTGTTTATGTAGCTTTTTGGATGGAGTACTTCTTTAAGGCTGTCCTGCTATTTATAGTAGACTTAATACTGCTAATGGGAAGGTTATGAATGTCTAGTAATGTCATTGCTAGAAGGCTAGGCTATACGAGGTGGGAGACGGAAAGAAGGAAAACTGAAGGAAAAGCAAAATTATAGAATCTAGATGAACGACAAACTGCATCCACCTTTGCAGCATTCAGAGGGATATCAATGGCTGACAGTGGCATAGTGGTTAGCGCTTCTGCCTTTGGGGTTCCTTGTTTGAATCCTGGCCGGGTCACTAACTGCACAGGAGTTTGCATGTTCTCCCTGTGCTTGTGTGGGTGTCCTCCGGGTACTCCGGTTTCCTCCCACACTCCAAATACATGTTGGTAGGTATTGGCTCCTGTCTAAATTGGCCCTTGTAGATATGCATGTGAGATAGAGACCTTAGATTATAAGCTCCTTGAGGACAGGGACTGAAATGAATGTGCACTGTGTAAATTGTCAGCGTTATATAAATAATAATGATAATTTAACCTAACATCTGCCCTGGTAACAAACAGTGATAATGTTGGAATATAATACTCCTTTATCAAGTTACATTCCGTTTAGGGGTTATATCTAGGCAGTTTTGAAAGACACATATTATTGCAGCTGTAGTCATTAACACATAAATTAAAGTATTTTTTAAATGCAAGCAGTGTAGGTACATACATTTGACCAGGTATCAGCATCTGGCAGTCCCTGTTCAGCCAAACTGAGAGCAGAAGAGGAAGAAGCAGCACAAAGAGCCAATCAGTTAATGTTCTGACAAAGGCACACTCTCATAGAAGGAGAAAGCAAACTGACAGAGAGATGAGCTCATTACTGTGCTGGTTCTCCTTCACTGTCCAGGCTGGGGACAGGCCAATGACAGTCTGGGCTCATAGAAGTTAAATGATGCTGGCTGTTAATCAACCCAGACATCTGAGGACAACTTGAGGCTAAAAAGCAGTAATGCAGGAAACAGCTCCAGGTTGAAGGGGAACATTGCAGAAAAGGCTGTTATATATATTGTGAGGATTCGCTTCAAAACACACACACACATATATATATATATATATATATATATGACCTACCTATTTACTGAATATACTGAAAATACTGAAAATAAGACCTACCCCGAAAATAAGACCTAGTACTATTTTTGGGAATTGCTCAAATATCCGAAAATAAGACCTAGTTGTGACCGTTCTCAGTGGTTCCCCCCTTATGCCAGTGGTGGCATAAGGGGGGAACATGAAGAGCAGCGGGAGAGGCAGGAGAGCATCAGCGTTGCCAACGAAGCCATCGCTAGAGGAAGTGAGGAGGCAGCGGAGGGAGCAGAGCCGCATAAGCCGATGTTTCCTCTATAGCGCCGGCTCCAGTCACAGGCGGAGTGATAACAAATACACTCCGCCTGTGAAGAATGATAGTGAAAGTGCGCTTCGCTCATTCTGGCCAGCGATTGGTTAGCAAATTGCTCTTGGAAAGGTACGGCACCCCTGGTTGCCCTGATCACCATATTTGTGTACATGAATAAGTGTGGATTGTTGTACATTAAAAAAAATAAAAATAAGAACTACCACGAAAATAAGACCTAGTGTGTTTTTTTTTGAGCCAAAAAAATATCATTGGCAAGTGATTATGCAATTATGTGATTTAAGTGACTTCTCCATCCAACTATAGATTTATTTTCATTCTATTTATATCATTTCTTGTAGATGCCATGACCACAGTCTCTAGTTTGTGTCTCTGCTGGTATAGAAGCAAATGCAAGATATTCCTTGACTACAATCTTTGTCAACTGATGCATAGACTTCCACCCTTCTTTAATCAAAATTGCCAGATCGCACCAAGCTTTTTCAGTTCTTGATTTGATACTTAAAAAAAATGTATGTAAACTTTTAAAGTATTTATTATTTGATGGAAAATTTACATGTGTATGGCTAACTTAATTGACAAGATTGTAGTACAATGATGTTTACAAGAGTCATGCTTTATGCATAATATGGCCAGGCATAAAATAAGCTTATAAAGCTCCATGAAATGTTATTTTTTAAATGAAAAATCTAAAATAAGCATCTAACTTGCATGCATCAAACATGTTATATTTTGAATGAGTAGGGGGGCACTGTGATCATTCTAAAAACAAAATTTTAGTTAATGGTTCTAAGGAGAGATAAAAGCAACAACACACGTTGGATACAAAGAAATTTCAATAACCATGGATGTGCTCATTATTCTCAATCACAGAAATGCATTTACCTGTGCGTCCATCACGTTGGAAGTCCACATGGTACCATTCTCCATCATTGACCTTCTTCTGAACTGATTTTATTTTAATGGTTCCTGATCCCATGTCTAGAAGTAAGAAGAGGTGTCCATCTAGCATCTCAATGGCAAAGAAGTCAACCTTCACCATTTGGGGGTTCTTGGCATCTTTCTGGTGTCGAGGTTTACCATGGCTGAATAGTATTAGGCCATTGGGTTCTGTTGTACGGAAGTCAAAGGATATTGAGCCAGTCTTTTTTGCATTCCATTTTGGTAAAGAAATATAGGACTCAGGATTTTCAAAAGTGATTGGGTCAAGAGTTGCAACATTCTCACATTTAAAGGCGACAATACCATGAACCTTCATTTTGGTATCACCTTGTTTGGCAAGTCTTGACAATTCTAGCCGTACATCATTGTTTTTATACACAACCTAAAAATATAAAAAAAAGGAAAACCTTAGTTTTGCAGTTGACCAGACAAACAATATTGTAACAGCTGCATATCAGTCTTACATAGTGTCAATGCCAAATTTTATGGGGGTATACAAAAAAACCCCCCAGAAAACCCTAATTGATACCTTCAGTGAAGTAACACACTAATAGTCTCTATCTTGTTAACAAAACAGGAACTAATGCCAATGTACTGTTCTTGGTAAACTGAAGCTGGACTCTTAATATAATATTCTATCCCTACAGTACCACTCTGTTTTATGGCCTCTCTATAATACTATATATCATCAGCTAGAGTAGACTGGTTACATATGCCATAGCACTTTTATTATAATTTCATCTGCACTTATAGTCCTCTATTAGTCTTCTTTCATAGTCCCACAAATTACTGTTGATTGTGCCAGTGAAGTCCACCTAATGCAGCTTCCTGTGATATTGTGTCAATGATACTGAACTGCTTCTGAATTCTGAGCACCCAAGAGAGTTACCACTCTCATGTAGACTGTGCCTGATTACATTACAATTGGATAAAAACATGTAACAGGGGGGCTTGGCTATCAGCATTGTCAATGCTGATTCAGAAGCTTTTAGCTTGTCAGTCAGCACTGGGGCACACCTATTCCTGCCCATTGCTTTGTAGATTGACATAATTTCCTATGTTGCTAAAACCCTCCCACTGTGCGCTTCACTGTCTGGGGGGACCTTTTGAGACACAAATGAAGGAGCTGGTAAGGTCCCTGTTATGAACAAGTACTATGAAGGTAGAATTTATCTTGAGGCTTAGCACTGAAAATCTTGAATACATGTGTGGACATTTAAAAGTATATCTAGTTGGTGAGTCACCCTACCATAGCACCATTTCTTAAAGGAGAACTATGAGGTGAGTAGAAACATGCACCGATCTGCTCACTTGCCTATTGTCTCCCTGCAGTGAGCGGTGACTGTCAGGGATTCCCCCCTCCCCTCTCTGATCCTCCAGCCCTGAGTGGAGGAACGAACGGGAGAGGGGGCGGACACAGCTGGCTCAGCCTCTAGATAGGCAGAGCCAGCAGTCACTTACGCAGCTAGGTGGATCTCAACAGTATTGTCGGGATCAGTCCCGGCTGCGGAGCTCTCAGTATATTGT
Organism: Nanorana parkeri; assembly: GCF_000935625.1. NCBI lineage: Eukaryota > Metazoa > Chordata > Amphibia > Anura > Dicroglossidae > Nanorana > Nanorana parkeri. The sequence continues at coordinate 1,143,223 of NW_017306664.1, forward strand.
GGCCAATAACCCGTGATATACTGAGCTTTGGGTCACGTGAGGAGGTTAGTATATGTCCTCCCATGAACCTAAAGAGAACTATGGGGAAAAACACTTACCCCATAGTTCTCTTTTAATATAAAACACATTAACAATATGGTATATTGTTTGGTATAACCAAGAATATCAGATATTTCCTTGAGCATGTGTTGGGTGTCTATAAGTGGAGGAGCTCAATAAAGGGGTCCTCTCCCAGAAAACCAGCCAAATGATGATGGGTAGTGGGCTATTTTCTCCTAATAGTGCCCCAGAGGGAAGCTAGAAACTTAACGCAAACCTGAAGCGGGAAGAAAAGATTTCAAATGTCAGTAGCATTACAAAGGATGCATCTCTAGACATCTGAATATTAACTAATTTTACCTATTCAGTACACAAGGTGCTCCAAATCATGAAGAGCATTGAAATGCACCAGATTTTGAGGTACCCTAAGCATCACTTACGACTGGTGAGGCCACCTTTTCCAGGAAGTAGGGGCAAAACTAGGCTCTCAACAAGTATATCTGGTCTATATTTGCACTGTAATGCTTCTTAGAACTCTGCGCACCAAGAACACTAAATAAGAAACCTGAGATGCATACCTGCTATGTGCTGCTACTAGCAATGAAGACATTGTTAATGCACTTCAGATTAATTACTGAATAAGGTCAGGTATGTTGCTTTTTCTTCCTCACTGAGCTGTTAAAGGGTCTTTTGGACTCCTTATCATACACATTACTTCTAGAAGAATCTAGATTCAATCAGTCTGGAGCTGGATCTGGGCTAAATCTTAAATTTTTCAGTTGTATTTGCTAATTTCTCTCATTATATGACCTTAAAAATAAGTCAGAGTACCTGGGAGTAATGCACACAGCAGGATACAACCCACAATCTTTTTACAGACAGTGCACCAAGCATTTATGGACACCTCAGATTTTTTATCAACACATTTAGATAAGCTTATTCCAAATGGTCATATATTTTTACGATTTAACATATTAATTAAGTCTGATAACTTATCCATAAACACTTAACTATTTTGTGTGACAGGAGCAAGGCTAGAACAGGCAGCATGGCACTACAGTGCAGCAAAAAAATACACAAAACTGCAGGGCTTGGGTAGAAAATAAACCATAAAAATTGCAGCGAATTAACACTTACTTGACTAGAAAGCTCTTGTTGGGTTAATGCAATACAATCCTTTTTTTTCTACATGGCTGTCCACGAATATTACATTACATCAAACAGTGCTGTTCTGGTTTGCCATTAAGAATATCCCTTACTGAGCCACACAGTAAAAGAATGATGGGCTGATTAACTCACTCTGTGTACTGTTCCCCTCTGCCTATTCCATGATCTGCATAAAGAATGGAAGTGCTGTTTTTACTCCAGGAGATTAGGTGGAGAAAAAGCTGTGTCCTATGGCACAGCACTGATTTGTATTTCACCACACAGGAGTTCAGACAACAAAATGAATAATTGATTTTTATTGTGGCATTACAGCATCATTTTCAAGATTGCTGTACCGCTGGTGATCTATATAGATAAAACATAGCTCTGCTGGACAAATGATAAAATTGGGTGCTTGATACAGCTCACACTGAGCCATCTGTTGTACACATACAGAACAATACTTAAAAGGGCAGGCTGGCAGTCCCCTCAAAACTGATATTTCTGTTATGAATGCATGCAAATGAGCCGAATCAAGTACTACCTTGTCTCTCTCACTGGAACTCCAGCAGTATGCTCTTCCCATTTGACCTTCCAACTTTAAAACACTTTTTATATCTCACTAGAGGGAGTCTCGATCTGCCTGATGAATTATGAATATTGTAAAGGATGAATTCTTTGTCACAGGTGGAGCTGGGCACTCAAATGTTACAACCTCAGTACTGGTGTTCCAGAGGCATGGAAGAGGCTGGTGACTAATTTAATCCACCCAGAGCTTAGTTTTCGGTAGACTTGCCTTTTAATGCTGTGTAAGGTACGAGTTGTCTCTTGCTGACCGGGGTGTTAAACCCCCTTCCTATCCAGGTCATTTTTCACTATTCAGCATGGCGGTACTTTGACATTTATTCCGTCATATAACGCTATACTGAAATTAATTTTTTTCCCCATAATTTGGGGACAGATAGAGCTTTATTTTGGTGGTATTTAATCACTACTGGGGTTTTTATTTTTTACTATTTAATTTAAAAAGTTCAGAATTTTTAAATAAAATGGTTTTCCCTAAGTTATGTTATAAAACATTTATCAGTACCCAATTTTTTGGTAAAATATAAAAGATGGGGTCGCGTCGAGTAAATAGACACCAAACATGTTAAGCTTTAAAATGGCACACGCCCGTGAAATCACAAAAATCATGCCTAAAATTGGCCATAGGTGATACTTTAAAAGCTTTTACTGCTCATCAGTTTAGTGTTATCAGTGACTGATGGCCACAGAATTATTGCACACACCCCCACGCTCGCGGTGATATGCAACATGTGGCACTATCATTGTTTTCATCTGTAGGCGCACCTGGCGCATATTTACGTTTATATGTCGTGCACGCAGGGGCAAATAACTTTTTTTTTATATGTGACTTTAATTTTTTTTTACACATAAATGTGTTGCTATCAAATAGGGGACTAACAAGCCCCCTATGTAATAACAAATATACAATGTCAGCTCCTCTTTATGGAGACATCAGGGGTCTCTAAGACTCCTAATGTCACCTTGGGACCCCCAAGAAAGCTGATGAAGCAGAGCTCTGCTTCAACAGCTTCTTCTCTGGCTATAGCAGCAAGAGAAATGTGTAATACACATCACTTCCACCTTGAGAGAGATAGGAGGAGAGATTAGCAGTAGGAGAATGCTGACCTCTCCTCCATTTACAGAGTACACAGCCACTGTGCTGGGCCTGCAGGGGGGACAGCGGAGCCCAGGATAACTGGCAGTGGCAGAGGGGGGAGTGTGGAGGGCTGTAGAAAATCAATTGTTTACATGCACAGCGGGATTTTCATTGTGCACGCATGCTAGAGGACGTGCATGAGCAGAAATAAAATCACGTACATACACGTCCACCTGCCAGGAAGAGGTCACTGTCCGCCTGTGTATTTACAATGGACAGTAAGTGGAGGACCGCAATATGTACATATATGGCGGGCCACTGAAGTGGGTATACCAAGAACACAGCTGCTGCTTCATCCGTGTTCTTGGTGTCATTTTAAACAGCCGACGATGGCTGTTAAGATACAAGTGATCTAGCGTCTATACAGCTGTCGAATCGTTTGTACTGATCAGAGGAATATGTTACCCTCACCCCCCTCTGCCGCTGGCTTCCTCGATCTCAGCTGTCCCCCATGTGGGCCCGGGACCAGCATAGCGTGTCTCCCCGCAACGATCACAGAGAGATCAGCAGGCTTCTGATCTCTCCTCCGATCACTGGACCTGGAAGTGATGTGTATTATAACACTGTCCGGGTCACTGTTTACATTATCTGGCTCTTAGAGCCAGAAGAAGAAGCTGGGGAAGCAGATCTCTGCTTCCTCAGCTTCTTTTGGGTCCCTACGTGAATTTAGAGGTCTGAAAGAGGATCTGTCACACCCTATCTGCTATCACATAGGGGCCTTATTAGCCCCCAATGTAATAGCAATATAGTTAGTGTAAAAAATGCAAAAAAATTGTTTAAAGTCTCACAACACACCCCCCCCACGTGCATGCACATACGTACACAAACACATGTTGGTGCGCCTATGTGCAAAAACGAAAATTGCGCTACACATGTTACATATCGCTGTGAAAGTCAGAGCGAGTAAAATAATTCTAGAGCCAATAATCAATGTTTACGCTAACCTGATGAGTAGTAAAAGCTTTTAAAGTGTTTGGCTCCTGTCAGCACCCCTCCATTTGAAAATAGTTGATTTTTCATTAATTTTTGGCAAAGCAGCTGGTCCAAAAATTCAAGTCCGAACAGTAACTGCATAAGTTTAGCTGCAGTCACTATTTGAGTATTTTGAAAGCAGCACATCTGCTGCTGTCAGAATGCAAAGGTCTGGCGAGGGATTCCCTAATCCACACTGTTCCATCAAGATTTTTTCTGATTCTGCACATGGGGTTGAACAAGGAAAAATTATAAGTGTATGGCACTTGGTTATTTAGTTGTTCATTTGTTTTATAGCTAAATGTTTGCTTGGGTTTGAGCTTAAACTGCTGAGCTTGTTTGATTAATTCCACAACCATTCAAAAAGGCACGTGAATTATTGTGTGCTTGTGTATTTATTTATTATTGCATGTTTATTCCTTTGTGGTTTCCTGTAGGGAAGGGGGTAATTTTGTGCAGTCCCAGGAGGCAGGGGGCTATGATATTTTCAGGAAGCTACATATAATCTGTCTGGGTGGGCAAAATATAAAAAAGATTAAACTTCAGCTCTAAAGGTATCTAAGTTTATATTAACACTGAAAATGGTCGTTAAGCTTATGACCTCTTAATATGAGGACACCCGCCCAGTCTGGTTTACTTGGTTAGTATCTCTACAGAGGGAGAACACTTTTTGTTTTTTAAGTGTTGAAAGTCAATTTCTTGCTGAGAGGATTTTGACTGAATTCAAAACAGTTTTCCTATTTCAGCCCCTGTAAAGTAGGCCTAAGTGTGATCAGATGAAATGGTTACATTATGTTTTTATCTGGAAGTAGAAAAATTCTCTGCACAAGAAACTAACCTTGAGAATGAAGCTTTGTGGTCACTAACTTCCAAGTAAATGTCTAAACGCTTTGCATATATTTAGCACTGTCCCAGCATAAATTATAGAATCGCAGTAATTAAATTGTCCACAGCAAACTCCCTCGGCTCCTGCATGCTGGAAAATGTTTGCCATCATTTTTATGTATGCAAACAACCTTTAGGGATAGATATCCCAGAAAAAGGAATTGTATTTTCCATATATTTATTTATTATTTTTAAAGCAGAACTAATGTATCATTTTTAATGCAAACACTCTGAAAATGCAAGCTACAAAATTGTGCATGAATGCACACTTACAAATCTGTGTTAGCATTATCCATATTTTATATTATCCATATGGAATCTTGCCTAGCCTGTTCATCAGTAGTAGATGGAGGTGAAGAAGGGGTGCTCCCATCTGAGGGAAGTGATGTAATCCTTTCCTTATAGGAACTTTTTTGCTGGAACCATTTTCTTTCTATTCTCTGCCAGGAAGTGGACATGTTTTAGGGAGTTCTATCTCCACCCAATCCTCCCTCTCTCTCCTGTTCATTTTTCATCCAAATGTGCCTTTCTTTTTTTTTTAGAAAATGCAGCTGTCAATAAATGAGAAGGGAGGACACAGGGTAGGACTGAGAGGATCCACACTGTTCTGTGCAATGATGGTCTCTGACCCTATGCAAATACTGGAGCATAATGACACACTAACACTGGTCATACATTGGTAGATTTTCTCATACGTAAAAACCTTGTGAGAACATTTGATAATGCCAACAGACATTTGATGGATGTCATTTGAACGTTCATTTGATTCAAGCATTTGATTTTGGAATTAATGGCGCTTCCCTAACATAAACCATATTTGCTGTTAGAACTTTGTGGAAGAAAAATTTCCATCCTTCTCCTTCAACTTTTCTCAACACCGCTGTTGAAAATGATTGTCGTTTTGACTTTATTAACTACTCTGCCTCCAGATATATCTCAAACCTTGTCTCAAAATATCACTCTAACCGTCCACTCCGCTCATCCCAAGACCTCCTGCTTTCCAGCTCCCATGTCAACTCCTCCCATACTCGCCTCCATGACTTCTCTAGAGTTTCTCCCATCTTCTGGAACTCTGTACCCCAACCTGTACGTCTATCGCCCAACTTGACTGCCATTAGGCGATCCCTCAAGACTCATCTCTTCAGGGAAGCCCATACCACCTCAACCTAACCACGGAACCATCGTGTTTTCAAACAATTCATCCCCACACAGCTACCTCTCCTCATGTATCACTTCTCCCTCAATTTTAGATTGTAAGCCCTCACAGGCAGGGCCTTCCTTACCATCTTGTCTTGAATTGTATTGTAATTGTAATGTCTTCCTTATATTGTAAAGTGCTGCGCAAACTGTTGGCGCTATATAAATCCTATATAATAATAATAATAATAATAATAATAGCTATTAGAAAAGAAAACAACCATGCAGAAAACAATGTTTTAAAAACAAAATTCTACTAGTATATGGCCAGTGTAAGTGGTTAATGTGGAAAGCCCATGACTTTTGGTCTGTTTAGCAAGCAGAGCTAAAGCCAAAAGGTCATAGATAATCCCAGATCCTGCATTTTGCCTGCAAAGCAGCTGGGAGACCTTCTGGAAAAGACAAAAGTCACAAACTATTGGAAGTGTACATGCATGCATTATTTTTTAACTCACAAATTCAGCGTTTGCATAAAAAAAGTTTGTGATTTTTTTCAAATGTCTTTTAGTCAGGGCATTTTTTATATATCAGTATATTATATTTACTCTTTTGCAGCTAGGTTGTGAGTAGCGATGGGTGATTATTCAATTTGTAATGGGTTTGGCTAATCTTATTCACAATTTGGCAAACCCAAAGGCAAATCCTGTTAAAGTCTTGGGGGGCAACTTTTGCGTTATCATTCTGGCCATTTTTAGGGCTAATAGGAAACCTATTGCAAAAAAGCATATGAAGCTAGGCACTGCCATGAGGGGCAGGTACCGATGACATTTTTTTTTTTAGAAAAAGGTACAGCAGAAAGTGCGTCTTTTCATGTGGCTTTAAGAGCAACATTCAAAATACATCTCACCTTGGGAAATCCTTCCAAGTAATGTACCTATCACATTTATACACTACTGCCATTTAACCTTGTTTTAAGTTTTTGAATCATGGAAGAAACCCCAGTTTAAATACCCAAGACCGCAACACTGCAATAGTGGTTACCATTTACTCTTTTTTAAAGGGCTTTTTTTTCAAAAAACTGTTGATTCTCTTTTTTCGCCTTTAGTTTTTTTTTTTAAAGAAAACATGTAATGGTCAGATTTGTGAAAATAACTTTATCAGCATGTGTTGATTTTCTAAGAATCCTGTTTCTTATTTTCTCATTCCATAAACAGGCTCTCCTTCGTGCTTTGCAGTACTACACATCAGTTGTGATGTATTGCTCCTTCTCACAATCCAAGTCTATAACTTGACTGACTCATGACTCATTGAAAACAATGCACACCCTGCGTGGTTCAAAATCCAGCTACTATATGATGAACAGGCCTCATAAGGTATACAAAATTGTCCTTTTTGTTCTCTGACTGAGCCAAATCTTTCCTTAATTGGTGTTGAACAGACACTGCAGCTCATAGTGGGAGGGTTTCAGTAACAGAGGCAGTGCTGCAAATCCAAAAGGCTGTAATAAATGTGGATAGATGTTGATTGACAAGTTCAGCTATAACAGTGCTAACAGACATGCGCCCTGCAACTTTTTCTCATCCCATTGTAGTGAAAGCAGGCACATCCTACATGAGAGTGGTAAGTCTGCTCTGAATTCAAGAGCAGTGTAGCATTGTTGTCACAAAATTACAGGAAGCTGCATTAGGTATCAGACTTTGAAGAAGGACTAAAATACATTTGTAAGTGCAGATGCATTTATAATAAAGTGCTGCAGCACATATTTTATTTTAGAGAGAAGCATGGTAATGGAACTGAGCTCATATATGGAAAGGCATGGAATTTAAGCAAACACTGCAAGAATAAGATAAAATATATGCTCACTAAATATACACTATATTTCCCCTTAGGACTGGCAATTATCTAAACTATGTTTTCAGATGTGATTTATCAATGTTCTAAGTTGTCATTAACTTCCTGCAATTGGTTCCCTGTTAGCCTTTTAGCCCACATTATATCTTGATGAATTTTCCATTTTTGTTTCCGGTCAGCTATTATAATATATGACAATACTGCTAATGCAACAGAAAGCATAAGGGATACTGTGGGGCATGTTATACAAGGACGTTATTCACAGAGTGCTTTCTCTGTGAGGTAATAGAGAGGTTTCTTCAGGACAGTTAACTATGCAATGTCAGTACAGGAATGCATAAATAGGGTTATTATTTTCCTGACCATAACAACCACCTTTTACTATCTCTCAGGGGTTACAGCACTGATATCTCTGCAATTTAATTTGTATGCCAGTTCATTGGCTGCAGGCTTAATTGGAAAGTCATCCTCTTTTGTTGATCAACAGGACTGGAGGTGTGGTGGTGAGCAAGTTGTATTGCCTAATGTAGAATGGGGTGTCATGGACCTGGACATGTTGCCTGGCAAGTTTGCCAGGACCACAAGATGAGCTGAATAGAATTACAAGACATTTGACAGGTGGGACACTTGACTTATGTGTATTTCAATTGTGTATTACACCTTTTGCCTAGAGTTAAGTTTTAAGACAACATCGATTAATCACAAAAAGCTAAGGCACTAAGCTACAATTTCCTCATAAACTTTCATATAAAAGTTTCGGTGTTGCTGTTGAGCTGGAAATGTATTTCAATTTTACAGTCAATGTGTTTATTCTACTGGAAAAAGTGTTATACTAAAATTCCATTTTTTCTCTCTTTTGGTCTGTTAAATATACAATATATTTGAATATCTGTTCAAGTGCAAAAAGAAACATTTACTAACAGAAATCTTGGGTGCTTTGTGCCTGTGCTGACTGATATAAAAGTTAGTTATATATGTGGACTACTAAACACCTCCACCTAAGGGGGAAGGTTTTGATCATGAGAGCAGACTGGGATGCCAACACTTCACCTCCACATATACAGAACAACGAGTGAATGTTGTCACCCTAGAACAGGAAATATGTTACTAGTAAGCTGCATTTTATTACATTTTTGTTCTTGAATCTGGATATGCATTATTGATCCATAGTAATTCATGAAATAATAGTTTTTATCTGAATGATGTGCGGATAATAATGGAGCTGCCCTGGGGGCCTCAGGCATGAGGACCCAGCGTGCTGCAGTTTCACTTTGCAGATGGAGAGAAAAACCAGCGGCGTCTTGTGACAAGGTGAGTGATTTAATGTTTGGTTTTTTTCTCTGTCTCCCACATGATTCCTGCGGCCTGCTTCCTCGCACTGTGTAAACTGAAACCAGCCGGGAGGGCAGTGTCAGATGGCGGAGGAGATGTGCCACTCCCGAACACAGAATAGATAGATGAACTTGAAAGTTTCAAGTTCCACTATTCTATGTTCTATAACAAAAACACCATTTAGTTAATCTGGGTTCAGCAGGTATGAACTGAAGAGGTTATATGAGGACCGGGACCAAACAGCTTAGTGATTTTAATATGAAAAAGTTTAATAAAAAAAATCAAAAATCAAAAAAGTGAAACATCATATTGCATTTTCTTATTAAAAACCTTTGACAACTTTGTCCAAAACCATTCACACTCTCACTTATACAGACGGGCCCCACACACTTGCTAAATAATGGAAACTCACTCTTGCTGAATCTATCACTGACTCTGTGGAGGTAATGGAGGGTTTAGAGGGTGAGGACCCTGTCACACCATCAGGAGTGTGTTCCAGTGCGTTCGGCCTCTGGAACGCACTGGAACACAACTTGGTTGGCTCACTTTGTTTGGGGCGGGAGTGGGCGTGCTTGCAGCATTTTTTGCATATTGCACTGGACCGAAACGCAGGCACTAATGTGCCATGGGGTCGGTGGCCGGCGATTGCACTGTGGGCGGGGTGTGTGGCTGCTGGGCCATTGAGTTCAATGCACTGCCAAGCCCCTTCCCGCCCCAAAACAAAGTGAGCTGGCTGGGTTGCGTTCCAGTGTGTTCAAGAGGTCGAACGCACTGGAACGCACTCTTGATTGTGTGACTGGGCCCTTAATGAGGACAGCAGAAAGTCTCCGGACACCAATCTCTGTCTTATTTAACCTAAAATGTCATTCTTTAGACAAATTGAAATTCCAGACTTGGCTGTAGTGATCCCTTCCTCCAGGTACAGTATAGTACATCCAAAAGTCCTCAGCAATATCCACCAGTCTCCTCAGAGTGTCATTACTCACACTCTGAGGAGAACACCAACACTGGTGGATATCGAGGACTTCTGCATGTACTATATACTACCTGGAGGAAGGGGTTTAGTACAACTAAGTCTGGAATTTCAATTTGTCTAAGGAATTACATTTTAGGTTAAATAAGACAGAGATTGGTGTCCGGGGACTTTCTGCTGTCCTCATTAACCCTCTAAACCCTCCATGACCTCCACAGTGAGTCAGTGATAGATCCAGCAACAGTGATTTTCCATTATTTAGCTAGTGTGTGAATGGTTTTGGACAACATTGTCAAAGGGTTTTAATGGGAAGATGCAATATGATGTTTCACTTTTTTGAGGTTTGGTTTTTTTCAAATAATATTTTTCCTAATAAAATCACTGAGCCGTTTGGTCCCAGTCCTTAAAAAAAAAAAACTCCTCAGTTGATACCTGCTGCAGGTATGAACTAAATTGAGTTTTTGTAGTTAATTATGGTTATGGACAGTGTGATAAGATGCTTCATTACTTGATTACTAAATAGTGTTTGAGTCTCCGGAAGATTTATAATTTGTTTGTGTATGTTCTATAACACCCCATCACACTCACATCTGCCCCTGCTACCATCCTGTACATCTGCCCCAGCTGCCATCCTGTACATCTGCCCCCGCTGCCATCCTGTACATCTGCCCCCGCTGCCATCCTGTACATCTGCCCCCGCTGCCATCCTGTACATCTGCCCCGCTGTCATCCTGTACATCTGCCATCCTTTACATCAGCTTCACTGCCATAATATATTGCTGAGATTTGAAGTCACTCTACAAGTTGGAGTTAGTGGCAAATCTACCAGGGTTGCAGTTGTGACAGGGCCCTGGCGCTTCACCACTGTCCTAAAACCACTAGTATGTATTCATTTAGAAAAAACTGTCACATGCCAAAAAGTATGTCTGGGCTGGGACGCTGGGGGGGCAGGTGATGGAGGCGGGGTGGTTGTGGGTGCCCACCAGCAAAATCTTACCCAGGGCCAAATTAATATTAAAGATGGCCCCAGGCATTCTATTATTAGTACTTTCAGGTGGAATGAATACAACCTCATATCTTACAGGGAACTACAAGTCCCAGCATTCCCTCATTGTCTCTGAACAGTCTCCCATATCTCAGTTCCCTGAGTGATATTTGGGGGGTGTACAGGGACAATGAGGGCATGCTGTGACTTGTAGTTCCCTCGGTAATATTTAGGGCGGGGTGTACAGGGACAATGAGGGTATGCTAGGACTTGTAGTTCAATTATTAATTCAAGTCCCAGCATGCTCTCATTGTACCTGTACACCCCCACATATCACCGGGGGGGGCACACAATTTGGTTCTGCCCCGGCAACCGTTACTCTGATTACGCCACTGTGGATACCAATATAAGATAAGTATTCTAATAGGATACTACAAATTATTACTCTGTGGTTCCCTACTCCTGAAGCCAGTTAGTTTCCCCTGCCCAGATGCAATATTTATAAATTGTACCCACTGTGTCATATCTTTTGGTGAATCTCATACTTCTATTGAACCATAAAATACTGATTGTATTCATTCAAAAACTACAAGAAAAAGCAATAATAAGATCACATGATTCTTTGCTAAGGGAACTTCCCCATTATTATTAGATGGAAATGGTACCCCCTGGGAAGTTGCATATAAAACAGGACATTCTATTTTGAATAAAACCCCTAAAGTCTTCAGGCATAATAAAATGATGCATTATTTTATATGTGTGCTAACATTCTCAACACAACAATCAGCCAAGTTTTCTTTTCAGAGATAATAAAATGTTTTTTAGGGAAAAAAAAAACAATTCAGAATTCTAAAAAAGCCACCTATTACCCCCCTTACTTCAATCGTTTTCAGAAAATTGCCAGTATAAAACGAAATGTGCATTATGTTGTGTAAAACAAATAGAGTTAAAACCAATAAAAATCTGGCCAGCAACATAATTTTCCAGCAGGTCTCCTTCCCTAATGGCTTTTGTCTATGTGTTTTGTTTTTTTCAATATAAGGAGCCAGACTAACCCAGGCATTGTAATCAAACCAACAAAAATTAAACATGAACTGAGAAAGGGACATAGTTTTTTTTGTAGGATCAATTGTTATAATATGTAGAGATACCGATGTATTTTTTTAATCAAATGCTTAGAACTGGTTTACTTTGAGTCCCTATAGGAAAAAAGTAAAGGAAAAAAAAAATCAAGATTTGATCACATGCGGAAAACACTTTAAAAACAGTACTGAGTTTACATATTCTTAACAAGTAGTAATTGACCATTTACAAGCTTTTGTAGCTGCAGGCACTGTAAAGCAATTAATTCTCAAATTACAAAGCAGGCATGGTGAAGTTTATCCCTAATCCAGCTTGGTTCCTTGTACCTTCTTATCTCTAATGTAAGCACAAAGTATGATCACTGAGAGGGGGCAGCAGGGTGAGCTGAGCTTCTGAGAGACTCAACATTTTTAGCATTGCTGTATTTATAGAGATAAACAGCAATATCCTGTATTTAAAGTAAACCTACAGTATATTTTAAATATATAGCAGTGCATCTGAAATCTTTTTGCTTTGAATCCTTCCTAAAAATAGCATGTGACTGTGCCTAAGCACTGCTCTTCTGTAGCCTAATAGCTGTATATCTGTAGTGTGAGATAATCTAAGGCACTGCTGCCTCAGATTGCTACTATCATGAGACTTGGAATGGTTAGCAAGGAATAGGTAAAATAATATTGCTATATAGTCCTTTGACCTTCACTTGCCTATTTTGAGTAAAGGTCATCTCTAAAGATATTAAACAATACGGTTAGAGTTTTTATCAATTTCTCTGAAGGTCCAAAAAAAAACTGTCTTTATTTTCAGCCAAAAACCTATTCATTTGTATGTATATCAAACAACAAAACAGACAAGCCAATGTTTTATATTGAAATTCACCACCACTTTGCTGTCTCACAAGCAAAAGTTTTCTGCCCAAAGTAACCTTTTACTTGATTAACATTTTCTCTTGAGAGGCCCACACAATATTGATCATATACAGGTGAAACTCAAATAATTAGAATATCATGCAAAAGTTCATTTATTTCACTAATGCAACTTAAAAGGTGAAACTAATATATGAGATAGACTCATTACATGCAAAGCAAGATAGTTCAAGCCGTGATTTGTCATAATTGTGATGATTATGGCTTACAGCTCATGAAAACCCCAAATCCACAATCTCAGAAAATTAGAATATTACATGCAATCAATAAAACAAGGATTGTACATAGAACAATATCGGACCTCTGAAAAGTATAAGCATGCATATGTACTCAGTACTTGGTTTGGGCCCCTTTTGCAGCAATTACTGCCTCAATGCGGCGTGGCATGGAAGCTATCAGCCTGTGGCACTGCTGAGGTGTTATGGAAGACCAGGATGCTTCAATAGCGGCCTTCAGCTCTTCTGCATTGTTCGGTCTCATGTCTCTCATCTTTCTCTTGGCAATGCCCCATAGATTCTCTATGGGGTTCAGGTCAGGCGAGTTTGCTGGCCAATCAAGCACAGTAATCCCACGGTCATTGAACCAGGTTTTAGTGCTTTTGGCAGTGTGAGCAGGTGCCAAGTCCTGCTGAAAAATGAAGTCAGCATCTACATAGAGCTTGTCTGCGGAAGGAAGCATGAAGTGCTCCAAAATCTCCTGGGAAACGGCTGCGTTGACCCTGGACTTAATGAAGCACAGTGGACCAACACCAGAAGATGACATGGCTCCCCAAATCAGCACAGACTGTGGAAACTTCACACTGGACTTCAAGCATCTTGCAGTGTGTACCTCTCCATTCTTCCTCCATACTCTGGGTCCTTGGTTTCCAAATAAGATGCAAAATTTGCTCTCATCAGAAAAGAGGACTTTGGACCACTGAGCAACAGACCAGGTCTGTTTTTCTTTAGCCCAGGTAAGACGCTTCTGACGTTGTTTGTTGTTCAGGAGTGGCTTGACAAGAGGAATACGACATTTGAAGCCCATGTCCAGGATCCGTCTGTGTGTGGTGGCTCTTGATGCACTGACTCCAGCCTCAGTCCACTCCTTGTGAAAGTCCCCAACACTTTTGAATGGCCTTTTCCTGACAATCCTCTCCAGGCTGCGGTCATCCCTGCTGCTTGTGCACCTTTTTCTTCCACACTTTTCCCTTCCACATAACTTTCTATTAATGTGCTTTGATACAGCACTTTGGGAACATCCAACTTCTTTTGCAATTACCTTTTGAGGCTTTCCCTCCTTATGGAGGTGGTCAATTATGGTTTTCCGCACAACTGTCAGGTCAGCAGTCTTTCCCATGATTGTGATTCCTACTGAACCAGACTGAGAGACCATTTAAAGGCTCAGGGACCCTTTGCAGGTGTTATGGCTTAATTAGCGGATTAGAGTGGGACACTTTGAGCTTAGACTATTGCACCTTTTCACAATATTCTAATTTTCTGAGATTGTGGATTTGGGGTTTTCATGAGCTGTAAGCCATAATCATCACAATTATGACAAATCACGGCTTGAACTATCTTGCTTTGCATGTAATGAGTCTATCTCATATATTAGTTTCACCTTTTAAGTTGCATTAGTGAAATAAATCAACTTTTGCACGATATTCTAATTATTCGAGTTTCCCCTGTATATGTTTCATAAGCCATCTGACTAATAGGACTGCTTTTATCCAAAAGTGCCCCCACAAAAGTAAGTGATCATGCCTCATTATGTTCTTGGAATCTTCACTTGATTAGCACATTCCACTTAATGCCTCTCACACTGTGAAGCACAGGCAGTCCTTGTGTGGCGGTAAAGATAAAGGTAGCCCTTTGTGATATTTGAGATTTTATCATAGCCACACCTCTTAATAATTGCATTACCATACTCATTACTCTTTGAAAAGTAACTTACAACATCTGTAGATGCAATAAACTTTCATAGAGTACCTCAACATTCTGAGTAAAACAAACATGGTCAGTGGGTGCAACACATTGAGCAACATCAACTGACATTACATCAATGCCATGATATCTCTTGTTTTTTTCTTATTAAAAGTGATCTCTCATGGATCGCAATAGAGAGGGGACAAGGAACGCAGGGAGTTGTGCAAGATATCACCATCTGCCAAGCATCCCCAAAAATTGATCAGCACACAAAGGGAAACATGAAAACAGCATCAACACACTGACACTTATCTACATGCAATCAGATTGACCCTCTGGTTCTCTTTCAGCCAGCCGCTGCACTTACAGAGAACACAAGGAAAAAGTCTCACAAAGCAATCTCACTCAGATTAGCAAATAACTTACAGCCAAGCATAAAAAAGCAATACTTACAAAAACAGGAAAGAAAATGACATACAGAGATATTGGCTATTTGCTACAAAATAAAATTGGGATAAAAACAGAAATGCACTGTTTCTGAAATATCATTTTATCCTGTTGGTGGGAGCACACCAGGGAAAGCCTGTAACCGCCTTGTTCAGAACAAGGTCTGGATGAATTACACTGTTCCTTTTCATGCTACTTATATAATGTTATAGGAGTTGAGATGTGGGAGGGACTTTTCCCCCTTGGCTGGTACCTCACAGGGTGTGAGGAACACTCTTGCCTCTGAATTGGCCTTAGGTTATACGGACCAGCTAGTTCTGTTGACTGGGTCAGAGTTAAGATTTCTTACACCAGTGAATCACCCTGACTGCAGGTAGGTCAAACACCATATGACTTCTGCAGACAGGGCCCATATAACCATTAAATTAGTCCCAAGGTTGTTTTAACCACCTCCTGGCTGACCATTGTAAAAAGACGGCCGGCCGAGACCTCTCTAGATCTGAGCTGGCATCTTTAGACGTCAGCTCAGCCACGCAAACCACCCCCCTTTCCCCCCCGTGCACAGCATGAAAATCCTAAAGTTTAAAAACAGTCAGTGATGCCTGTTAACATACAAGCGATCGATTGTATGGGGTGCCAATCTGTGCCCCCACTCCCTCCGCGCTCTCCCGCTGGTGACGGGCTCTGCTGTGACCAGCATAGTGCCTGTGTCACAGTGGATCAGAGGGAGATCGCTACAAGATCTCCCTCCTGTCCCCTCTCCGCTGTCAGAATGCGGAAATTATGTATATTACATCACATCAGCATTCTTGTGTCACTCTCCAGCTTGAGAAGCAGATCTCTGCTTCATTAGCTTCTTCAGGGGGGTCCTAGGTGACATTAGGGGTCTTGGAGACCCCTGATGTCTCCATAAAGAGGATCTGTCACATCCTCTTTGCTATCACATACAGTAGGGGGGTTTTATTAGCCCCGTATGTGATAGCAATAAAGTTAAGCAAAAAAAAAATAGGAAAAGAAAATTAAAGTTTCCCCCCAAAAAAATTAAAGTCACACATAAAAAAGATTAAAAAACACCATTTTTTAAAAGTCCCCACCCATACATACATGCATGCAAACATGCGTTGGGTGAGCGAAAACGATGATTATGCCACTTACGCCAGACATGTTACATATTGCTGCGAACGTCGCAGTGAGAGCAATAATTCTAGGGCCATCAATCACTGATAACACTAAACTGATGAGCGGTAAAAGCTTTTAAAGCGTCGCCTATGGCCAATTTTGGGTATGGTAGTTTTCTGCGATTTTGCGGGTGCATGCAATTTTAAAGCTTG
This sequence comes from Nanorana parkeri, assembly GCF_000935625.1. Classification (NCBI taxonomy): domain Eukaryota; kingdom Metazoa; phylum Chordata; class Amphibia; order Anura; family Dicroglossidae; genus Nanorana; species Nanorana parkeri. The sequence goes on from NW_017306664.1 coordinate 1,159,951, forward strand.
ACATGTTTGGAGTCTATTTACCCGACGTGACCCCGTTTTTTATATTTTACCAAAAAAAAACAAGTAATAATAAATGTTTCCTAACATAATGTAATAACACCTCTTTTTTTTTCTAAATTTACAGTAATTTTTCCTTAATACAGTAAAAAATAAAACCTGCAGTGGTGATTAAATACCACCAAAAGAAAGCTCTATCTGTCCCAAAAAAAATCTTTTCAGTACAGCGTTGCATGATGGAATAAATGGCAAAGTACTGCAGCGCTGAATACTGAAAAATGGCCTGGCCAGGAAGGGGGTCTAAACACCTGGTCTTCAAATGGTTAAAAAAGCCAGGACATGCCATTATGATCAGTTCTACAATACAGCCAGGAGCCACTTGTTTTAACCCTTTTAATGCTATGACATGTGGGACACCTCATTGGAAGGGAAAGGGTTAATACAACCAGACACACATGTGCTCCTGACTATCACAAAACCCCTAGGCATGCAATGTGCAATCATGTTTGCAGTGTGCTCTTGCCATAAGTAATTACAGCCTAGCTTTAAAGGTACACAGCACTTTCACACATGAGGGTACGATTGACCTCTGCTCTAAAAATCCATGTTGCACATTGTTACCATTTTGTTGAACTAAAGAGTCTTTTTTTAGCATAAACCGCACAGAGTTTAAAGATGTAGATTTCAATCAGAAGTAAAATGCGTCTTTAGTTCCAATTTTAGTTTTTACATTTCCTTGAAAATGATTCCAAATACCTGACAACAAAGAACAATTGAGAATGATTTTATGCATCCAGTGCAGTTGCCTGCAGCTGTAAATTGCCCAAAGCACCAAGAAATCCATTATTTTCCATTGCTCTGGGAGAAGCAAAACTGGCTACTTCTGCACGTTTCCTAAAATGACACCGTGACATGTTATTAGGTTAGACGGAAAAAAAAAAATGTTTGCAGCCTCGTAATGTAGAAGTTGCCAGGAAGCAAGAATCTACCTCCAGCACTCTATAGGTTTCTAGCTGTAATGTAAATAAGTGAATGGAATTTTCGGGCACATATAATTCGGCATATCATATTAAGAGGAACAATGCAGGAGTGAGGTTGTACAACACATAAGTGCAGCATATATATATATATAGAGAGAGAGAGAGAGAGAGAGAGAGAGAGAGAGAGAGAGAGAGAGAGAGAGAGAGAGAGATAGATATA